>NC_133777.1:28506477-28591952 GCF_003597395.2 Chelonoidis abingdonii
GTCTATAAGGTGCCACAGGATTCTCTGCTGCTTTTACAGTTCTGCTGGAGATGTTAAAGGTGCTCAGTTGAAAGTACCTTAATATAGCAGATGGGGCAGATTACTGTGGGTTTAGTATTCCGTTTATGGAGATTATAAATGA
The DNA here is from genome assembly GCF_003597395.2 of Chelonoidis abingdonii. Classification (NCBI taxonomy): domain Eukaryota; kingdom Metazoa; phylum Chordata; order Testudines; family Testudinidae; genus Chelonoidis; species Chelonoidis abingdonii. Next base: position 28,506,620 of record NC_133777.1, read on the forward strand.
TACACTGACAAACAGAAACACATTAGAAGTCATGGTCATGGATAGGGTATGTGGTTTAAAAAACAAATAAAAAGCCCAAAAGGATTCTGTAGAAATGAATTGAGGGCAGGGTAGCAGGGCTCTTCACACAATGGCCTGTACATAACTTGCAGGTTTTTCTATTGGGGCTTGGCCCTCAAATAGGCTTCAGGATAATATCCATTATTTTATTACCTTTACTGGGTTTATACTGGCATAGCAGATATCTTGCCTCACTTTTACGTAACTGGTTTTGGAAGCTGGCACCAGGAGGATAGTTGGCACTGGGAGTAGGATAGTTAACAATGTAGCCTGGAGAGCCTCTGCCTCCATTCACATGGCAGAACTATGACACAAGTTTTAACAAATTCATGCCATTACAGGAGCAGGAAGGCTGGTCACTGAATGGTCCATTACAGAGCAGCGGGTCCTGCAGTACATAGGGTCATGGGAAACCTGTCAACTGGCGTCCTCAACAATCTTGGAATTGCCTCCCAGCTGTTACATTTGTCGGTGGGCTAAAGCAGTGGTTCTCACCCTGGGAGTCCGCAAGCAGGTTTCACGGGGGCTGCCAAGCAGGGCCAACATTAGACTCACTGGGGCCCAGAATAGAAAGCTGAAGCCTCACTGCATGGGGTTGAAGCCCAGGGCTCCACCACCCAGGGCTGAAGCCGAAGCTTGAGCAATGTAGCTTTGTGGGTACCCCTGTGGCATGAGGCCCCAGGTAATTGCCCTGTTTCTTTACCCCTAATGCCGGGCCTGGCTTTTATATGCAGAAAAACAGGTACTGTGGCATAGCTGGGAGTTGGAGTTTTTATAATATGTTGTGCAGGCCTCAGAAAGGAAAAGGGGCACGCAGGGATATTAAACTTGTGATGGTCAACTGCTGATCAAGGAGGCTGGGGAGCATTTGTTATGTTTCTACTGGAAAGTCTGTGAGCTTGGTTCTGCCCCATGGAATTTGGTTCCCACTCATTTGCAATCAGGAGCCACAACAAGAGCGGTATTGGGGCAGTGGCAATTCTTACAATTGGGTGTTGCCATTTGGAAGTATACAGCATGCGTGTGAAGCCTCGGGTGGTGAGTCAACATTAATGTGTTGTGATTTCATTCCAGATGTTAAGTATCAGAGGAGTAGCCGTGTTAGTCTGGATCTGTAAGAAACAACAAAGAGTCCTGTGGCACCTTAAAGACTAACAGATGTATTGGAGCATAAGCTTTCGTGGGTGAATACCCACTTTGTCAGACGCATGTGGTGGAAATTTCCAGAGGCAGGTATGAATATTCAGGCAAGAATCAGTCTGCAGATAGCAAGGTTAGTTCAATCAGGGAGGATGAGGCCCTCTTCTAGCAGTTGAGGTGTGAACACCAAGGGAGGAGAAACTGCTTTTGTAGTTGGCTAGCCATTCACAGTCTTTGTTTAATCCTGAGCTGATGGGGTCAAATTTGCAAATGAACTGAAGCTCAGCAGTTTCTCTTTGAAGTCTGGTCCTGAAGTGTTTTTGCTGTAGTATGGCTACCTTAAAATCTGCTATAGTGTGGCCAGGGAGAAGGCTCTCCTTATAGGTTGTAATTGCCATTCCTGATATCCTGAATTTAGTTGTCCATTTATACCTCTTGTAGAGACTGTCCCAGTTTGGCCGATGCTGCATAGGCAGAGGCACTGCGGCAGCTGATGGTGATAACATTGGTGGATGTGCAGGTGAATGAACAGGCTGATTGTCTGTGGCTGATCTGGTTAGGTCCTGTGATGGTGTCGCTGGTGCAGATATGTGGGCAGAGTTGGCACTGAGGTTTGTTGCATGGATTGGTTCCTGAGTAAGAGTTTTTATGGTGCAGTGTGTGGTTACTAGTGAGAATATGCTTAAGGTTAGTGGGGCAAGGACTGGCCTGCCTCCCAAGATCTGTGAAAGCGAGGGATCATTGTCCAGGATGGGTTGTAGATCACTGATGATGCATTGGAGAGGTTTAAGCTGAGGACTGTAGGTAATGGCCAGTAGAGTTCTGTTGGTTTCTTTCTTGGGCTTGTCTTGTAGCAGGAGACTTCTGGGTACACATCTTGCTCTGTTGATTTGTTTCCTTATTTCCTTGTGTGGGTATGGTAGTTTTGAAAATGCTTGGTGAAGGTCTTGTAGGTGTTGGTCTCTGTCTGAGGGGTTGGAGCAAATGCAGTTGTAACTCAGTGCTTGGCTGTAGATGATGGATCGTGTGGTGTGTCTGAGGTGGAAGCTGGAGGCATGAAGGTAGGCATAGAGGTCGGTGGATTTTTGGTATAGGGTGGTCTTAACGTGACCATCGCTTATTTGTACTGTGGTGTCTAGGAAGTGGATCTCCCGTGTAGATTAATTAAGGCTAAGATTGATGGTGGAGTGGAAGCTGTTGAAATCATCGTGGAATTATTCCAGCATCTCCTTCCAATGGGTCCAGACGACGAAGATGTTGTCAACGTAGCATAGACAGAGAAGGAGCGTGAGTGGACGAGAGCTGAGGAAGCATTGTTCCAGATCAGCCATAAAAATGTTGGCATGTTGTGAGGCCATGCGGGTGCCCATAGCAGTACCACTGGTCTAGATGTATATATTGTCACCAAATTTGAAATAATTGTGCATGAGGATAAAGTCACAGAGCTCAGCAACAAGTTGTGCTATGTCATCATCAGGGATACTGTTCCTGACAGCTTGTATTCCATCTGTGTGTGGGATGTTTGTGTAGAGAGCCTACACATCCATGGTGGCTAGGATAGTGTTTTCTGGGAGATCACCAATGTCTTGTAGTTTTCTCAGGAAATCAGTGGCGTGACGGAAATAGCTGGGAGTGCTAGTGGCATAGGGTCTGAGTAGAGAGTCCACATATCCGGACAGTCCTTCAGTGAGAGTGCCAATTCCAGAGATGATGGGGCATTCAGGATTTCCAGGTTTAGGGATCTTAGATAGTAGATAGAATAACTCCAATCAGGGCTCTAAGGGTGTGTTGATTTGTTCCGGTGTTAGTGTGGGGAGTGTCCTGAGTAGATGGTGTGGGTTGTTAGTATATTCCTCAGTGAGATCTGAGGAAAGTGGCCTGTAGAATTTGATATTGGAGAGTTGTCTGGCAGCCTCCTTTTGGTAGTCAGATGTTGGCAGACTGGCCATGGAGATTGCGGTGTCAATTTGTGGGCACAGGACTTTTTCTTATGCACATAGGCAGACGTCCTAGTGGCCTTAAGGGTTAGCAACTGGGGGGGCCAATGACAGGGTGAGTCTGCGTTGGCATGGAAGGAGAAGCATGTGATTAGACCAGCTGATGTCACTGCTGTGCACCATAGGGGCCAGTCAGCAGTCACCGACATGATGTGGCACACCAGGGGAAACACTATTTGGAAATGTGTAAAGGGGTTCAATTACTGCCCAGAACAAGAAGGAACTGGATGCAGATCCGTGTTGTCAGACTTGCATTAACACAGGGTCTGTCTGGGAGCCGTGGGGCACCACCTGGGTGGACAAGGCACGACAGATGCTAACGGGGGGTGGTCAAATCTGTTGGGGTCATAAAAGGCTGAGCAATTTGGGCATCCTGGGGCACCAAATTACAGAGGAACCACATCCTTCCTGAATAAAGTTTTGGAGCCCATTTGATTTGGCTGATATAAAGGGGGGCAGTAACTGATGTGTGAAAACCTGATTGGGTTTGGGGGGTGAGGGAGGAGGCAGCCAAGCTAATTGCTCGTGCCTCCTTGAACCATGCACAGTGCAGGTACTCTACGTGTACACGTACTCTACAGGTACATGAACAGTGCAGGTACTCTATAGGAAAGGTATTCAGTGACCAGATAAATGGCTTGGAAAGGACTTAAAAAGAGATGTCCATTAAAGGAACCAACAGGGAGTGGTTGGGGACCCCTATGATTGGTATACAGCATGGAACCAACCCCTCATTCTTATAGTCCACCTCACCCATTGTACGGGGGGGGGGGGGGGGATGATAAGGTCTCGGCAGCAATAGCGGATTTACCCTGGTGCCATTGCGCCGGACCATGTTCCGTAGGGGCCCAGGCCGGTCGCTCGCTCTTCTCTACTCCCCGCTCTCTCTGAAGCTCAGCACGGCCGGCGCTGGGCTCCTGCTGCAGCAAGGCAGGCTCTGCCGGCAAAAGCCAAGCTCCTCCTCCGCCTCTTCTGTACCTGCCCCACCCCTCCCTGCCCCCAATCAGCTGTCTCCCAGCAGGAGGGAGGGGGAAGACCTGACCTCCAGCAAGCTCACCGCTCCTGGGAGGAGGAGAGGTGAGGGCGGAGCCTTAGGGAAGGGAGTGGAATTGGGGCATGCCCCTCCAGCCATAGGGGCTCCCACCAGTCAACTGTTTATGGCGCCCCTGGGGGCCCATAAGCCATCAGCTGTTCAGCCAAAGAAGGGGGAAAAATCAGCAGTTTTTTTGCAGAGGCGGCAGTGCGAGCCGCAACCAATCAAGGAAATGTTTTTCCGGCTCTGAGTTGCTGATCAGGGTGGCCGTTGTACTGTAATACACTACACCGGCAGTGCTATTTAGCTGTTTATTGGCCACCAGCCAATCACCAAGGGGAACTCTGCTCCTGGAGCAGAGGCTAAGCAACCCCACAGGTGCAACCCTGCCTCCTTCTCCTACCTTCTTCTTGAAGGCAGCAGGCTGCTTTCTGTGGCTCTGCAGCTGAGCAGCTCCCAACCTTGTGCTTCAACCTCTCACCCAAATCAAGGCAGCTAGTAGCAGCAGCTGGTAAGTGTATTTCAAAGGGGGTGTTGGGGTGAGGGTGGCTGGGGGCAGGATTGAAACCCCTTCCCAGGTGGCTGTGCTGAGAGCTGGCACCTGGTGGTTGTCTGCATGGTGGCGGGCACCGGCTGCTGCCCAGCTCTCTGCATTTGGCAGGGGGCTCAGCTAGAGGCATCTCCAAAAACATCCCCTCCACCCCCACAGCAGAGAGAGACTGAGAGTACCAGCACCTGCCAGGCAGCTAGATCAGGACAGGCATGGTGGACAGGTGGGACACCTCTTGGTCTCCTGCGGGATGCGGTGCCCCCCTGCTTGCCCTCCCTGCCCAGGCAGAGATGCCTGCCTCTCAGAGACACTGGCCATGTAGTGCACTTGGTCCCCCTCCCTGGCATCTGGGGGACTGCCTCGTAGCGGGGTGGGAGGGAAGAGGCAGTGGGAAAGAGATAGGGGTGAGGGTAGGAGAGGGAAACTGAGGCTAACAAGGGAAACCTTCCTAGCAGTGCAATCTCTGCCTTGGGGTGTGGATGTTGGGGGGAGGCATTGCTGAGTCCCAGTGTTGAGTAATTCTCTGGTGATGGTCATTGAATTGCTAATTGTCATTCACCTGCTGCACAATGGCTGGCAATGGCTGTTTAACATCCATCCAGCCATTTGGTCAAGTGCCTTGTTGTTTCTGGGGAGTTGCTTTCTGGGCTACTCCCAAATTTGCAGCATATTTAATTAACGCCATACAGCAATCTCATAACTTCATACACTTTAATGATATACATATTTTGACAGAACAGTGCGTTTCAGCAAATCATAACCTTTCCCATGATACCTTACATAGCATGCTTTATATGAAATATAAAAAACATATACAAATGATGAATATGGGGCTTATAGTGCACAGAACGCCGTTCCCCTGAGGTACAGAGCAATGGCTCTCAAACTTTCGTACTGGTGACCCCTTTCACACAGCAAGCCTCTGAGTGTGACCTCCTTATAAACTAAAAACACTCTTTATATATTTAACACCATTATAAATCCTGGCGGCAAAGCAGGGGTTGGGGTGGAGGTTTACAGCTTGTGACCTCTCAAGTAATAACGTCACAACCCCCTGAAGGGTCCCGACCCTCAGTCTGGTAAAGAGTGTCACAGCTAGAAGCTCCAAGGCTTGGGACTTTTAGAAGGAGACTGGACAAAACATGCAGTGTGGATCAGCCCTGCATTGGCAGGGAGAGGGACTGAACCAGGATGATCACAGAGGACTTTTCCCCCTGTAACTTCTATAATTCCATCCAACTCTCCTGGGAGTACAAATTCTGGTACTAAAGACCTGGTGTCTGGATCCCATATTGCCTTGCACTGGGATTGGGAATTAGTGCCCTGACGTGCAACTCCTCCTATTGTGCCAGTGTAGATCCTGTTGTTAATACAGCTATTTGCAGGTGCCCTTGTGTTTAGCTGAACCCTTACACTCAGGGACTGAGTCCATCCCCACTAAACTGAGAGCTAAACTGACACTACTATCCTGCTGTGTGGATCCCAGTGTGCTCATGCTGTGAATTTTTGGCATGCACATGTGGCTATATTTATCTCATTGTGCTGGTAGTGCTACTTCCTTGGTGTGATGATGACATTATGCAAAGATGAATCCTGAAAATAGTGTCCTGGTGTGATCGTCACTCTGTGCTGTTCATGTGAATCTTGCATTTTTGTATGCTATGTTGTCACTCTAATTTCCTGGGAACAGCAGAGCTATAAGGTGGGTGAGGTAATATCTTTTATTGGAGCAACTTTTGTTGGTGAGAGAGAGACACAAGCTTTGGAGCTTTCACAGAGTTCTTCCTCCTGAAGAAGAGTTCTGTGAAATCTCAAAAACTTGTCTCTCTCACCAACAGAAGCTGGTCCAATAAAAGATATTGCCTCAACCACCTTCTTCCTCTAACGTGTATAAATATGCTGAAAATAGAGGTACTCGGAGGAGAGCGTGGAGAGGAGTGAGCGGTGGACGGGGTGGGAGGAGCGGCATATGGGTGGGACCTAGGGAGGGCACCCACCGACAAAACCAAATGTCAGCACCTATGCCTCCAGCCCCCTGCTGTGAGTACCCCATGACCTGAGGCCACACACAGCCATTTGTCCTGATCCTGCACCCCCACACATACCCAGCCCCCCATGCCCTGACTCATGCACCCCCACACCCACTCTGAGCACCCCTCACACCATTCTATTATTAATAAAACCTGTGCAGCTATGTGCTGTGTCAAAGACAATTTCTGTGTTGATCTCCTGCCTTTTAGAATCATTCCCTGAGGCCGGGGCGGGGGGGGGGGGGGAGAGAGGGAGAGGAGGAGTATAAATATGTTTGAGAGCTAGGCCCAACAAAGATTAGTCCAGCCCGACCCAGCAGTGGTTTGGAGGCCTGGATGGAAAAAAATGGGAATAAACATGGGTTACCCGCCTGACTTCGATTCCCATTATGTGCCTATATTTATCTCCGGTATCCCAGAACCATCTAATAATGAAGTGTGGCCTGAATTAAACCACATGTCACGTCTCCTGTCCTTTCGGAAGAAATCCATTTAGTAATGTGCTTTTGTTATATTCATGGAATTGTACAGGGTGTGATTCAGTATACCAGAATGCCAGGCCAACGTAGCTATCTGTACTGTATGTCAAAATGCTGGATAGAATGTGCACACTCCACTGCCACCAGTCCCAACATAACTCAATAATCTCCATAAGAATGTATATAAGTGGTGGAGTAGGTGATGATTACGATCAGAAAGTACTGATAGCGATCAGATTGGTTGACTTGATGTAAAGCTGTAATTTAAAACACATTTGTAGTAGGATCTTAAATGACATGTAAAATATAGTAACAGCTATATGGCTCTTTATGATAAAACGAGTGCACATATTGCATCTGAGCCTCAACAAAAATAAGCTAGGTAGGGAACTCTAATATCCACAGTAGGTAACAGTGATGACAATAAAACCCATTATCAATCAACTGACTGCTGTCTATATTAAAAGGGAAGGCTTATGACGATTAATGCAAAGCGAAAGGGGAGGCAGGTCCCGTCTGCGTCAGGTCAACTAAAGATTATATATAGAGGAATTGAAAAGCCAGAGCAATGAATATCCAAAGCGTGATAGTACACGAGACCTCAGTTTTGGCATGTGCAGGTATGTGTTTTTGTTGTCATTTGAGTTCCATAAACTAGATACAAGATGTGAGACAGAGAAATAGGTTCTTAGATCCTTAGTTATAAGTGACAATTCATTAAATTAGAGTTAAAAGTCCACGCATCAATACATAAAGTAATGAGTGGCCCATATCTGAAAACCATATTTTCAGTGTTCTTGCCTCCACTATTCAACTAATTAAATATTTTGGTGACTAAATAGTCCAGATAATGTCATATTTACCAGACAGACACTTTCTGGTGCGAAAATATCCCTGACTCCACATAAGACTAAAATGAAAACACTGTTTAATTCAAATCAAAATACGTGATACACTTGAAGAAATGGGGTTTTTTAATCCATTAAAGTGGGTTGACCTCTGAAGAGAATGGGGGGTTTTAACCAAAAAGTTATCCAAATAAAGTGTTATCTCTCGAAGATGCACCAGCCTCCTAGTTGTTTTTAAGTCACATTTGGTTGATAAATATGTAATGTTTACCAATCAAACTAAATACTGTGGTAATGAAGACATAGTCATTGACTGAAATATCTGGAAACGTGCAGTGAGAATGCCTTAAAACTTTCTAAAATACATTTACTATTGCTTATGGACATAGCAGTTGTGTTGCTGAAACCAGAGTCAGTGTGTTGTTGGGAGGATCCCTGATATGACCAGTGGTAGGTCCACTCTCCATTGTAGGGCCCTGAGCTGGGACGCAGTGGAGTAGGTGGGCCTAGATCTCTGCCCCTTGCTGCCAGCCCCCACACCTGGAGCGGCAACTGACCCTCTCCTGGCTGGACAGCCTGATTATGTTTGCTGTCGTCCCAGACAGAAAGCAGGGCTATAGACTGCCACTTCTGACTGCCCAGAGAGCTTGAGCCTGACTGTGTTTTTCTGTCTGCTCAGCCTGAAAAGCTGGTGATAGAATACTAATTGCCTGGCCCACCCCAAGCGGTCAGGCCCTAGACTCTGGGCTGACCATCACCAGCTAATCTCCTGCAATTGGCTATCAGGAGTGGAATAGCAAGGCAGCATGACCTCCCTCCAGGAAGACAGGAAAGAGCCACTCAGAGCCCTGTAGCAGAGGCGGCAAACTACACGGCAGGACTGCTCTGCCTGGCCCCAGCTCCCGGCTGGGAGACAAGCCCTGCCCCTGCCCGCCCGCCCCCCCCCCCCCCGAAGCCTCAGCTCGCTGTGCTGCCAGTGCTCTTGGTGGCGGGGCTGTGAGCTCCTGCCGAGCAGTGTGGATCCGAGAGCTGCCAGGCGTAGTGTATTAAATTGCTCCCCATAGGAATGTGCTACTTACTGAGCACCAGGACTGGCAGCTGTAAGTAGTACACCATAAATAGCACATTCCTACTGGGAGAAATGTAATACATTACACCCGCCCTCCACACAGTTTTGGAACCCCGATGTGGCCCTAAGGCCAAAAAGTTTGCCCACCCCTCCCCTACAGCCAAGTATTTGTGGATAGACTGTGACAGACTTTCCCCAAGGGAGGGTAACAGGATTCAGGTGGCTTCCCTAAAAACTGTGCTTCTGATCAGGAAGCAGCCACAATCCCAGTCTGTGTGTTATTAGAATACAAGGAGCAAGGGTGTCTAGCACGGCCAGCAAGGGTGACACACCAAAGATGATGTTGACAGAAAGCATCAATAGCCCAGCTTCCACACTGGCCAATGAACCATTGGTGGAGAAGTGGGTGTTTCAGTGTGGCCCACTCATCCCAAGATGTTCTCTCTCAAGCTGATTTTCCCATGAAAAGTATTAAAGGAAAATTTCCTAATAATTTTTTGTTCAAAACTTTTCACGTTGAAAAGAACGGAGATTTAAACCCACTTTTCATGTAGACTGGCAACTCACAGAAATGCCAGAGTCAGAGTGTGCCAATGCCTCCATATGCTTTTGACTGTACTTAGCAGGACTGGATCAAGGGTTTGTGCAGAGTAGGCCCAGTAGAAGCCTTGTTGTGGGAAGAGGATCAAGGAAGTAAAATATGCCTGGTCATGCACTCACGTAGCCTGCTATCAGCTTCATCAGCTCATCAGGCCAGCAGCTCCTTTAAGATGCTAAGTCTGCACTGGCAAATCAAGCAACAGAGTCAAAAATATACATATTTTTGGAAACCTGTGAGGGACAGTGGGAGAGACATTTTAGATTTTAAGGGACATATGGTTACCTTAGGTCAGTTAAACCTGCAGAACACATTGTCTCCTGCAGTTTTCCCTGTCATAGCTTTTGATGAGGTTCTACAGTAACAAATGAGGACATAATTTGACATGCAGAACTTTCATTACCAGTAATGTAATGTAAAGCTGGCAGTTAGGAAAAGAATTGTTACTTGTAAAGTAAGCCATTTTATTAGAATTATGGAGACTAAATATGGCAAATATAAAGCTATTATGACAAAAATATTTTATTAGAAAAAAGAAAATATGTAGAGATATCTCCCGTAAATATCTGTAACAATAAAAATCATCATCTGTGGCATATGTAGGCATTTAATTCCAGTGGTAACAAGCATGACTTACTGAGCTAGCCTGCACCTCACTGAAGAAGAAAATGAGTCACAAAGAGATTAAGAGTCTGATTTTCAAAACTACTGAGAGCCACAAATGCAGCTGAGTCAATGGGAGATGAAGGTCCTCAGCATCCCTTAAAATCAGGCCCTAACTTGCTTATTCTGAATCACAGAGCCAATTGGTGGTGAGGAACTTACAGAACTGAGGTTTTCTATCTCCTAATTACTTGCTCTATCCAATGAGGCTCACTCCCTCCTTTCTGATGACAGCTAATTTTAGTTTACATTTGCTAGTTTGTTGTCTTAAGATGTGCACATACTAATGGAGAACCTGCAAAATAGAGAACTAGTTCTACAGAAGAAAAAAATTGAAAAGGGAAGCTTAGACAGTATACCGTAGGTCATCTACATTATTCAGAACACAAGTATTTGTGGATGAAGTCCGTAGCTTCTTCACTAGATAATTAGATTAACCCAATACAAAACTGATTGATTTTGCAGTGGATTTTTTCCTACTGATATAAAAGAAGCTTTTGGTTAAAAAAAAAATCTAACACACAACAATCTCTATCATCATAAAATCTAATAATCATCAAAATTATGGGGTTGCATATATCCCACTGGGCTTTTAAGACATAGCTTCTGCATTTAAAAAATGTAAAACTGAAATATCTTTTGTTAAAATTGTATTCTTTGTACAAAAAAGCCCAACTAATGGCATTATTACTCTAAAGATAAATTCTGCCTCACCTTCATTTGCATTTTTAATCTACAAGCCACAATAGCGTGCTTTGAATACAACTGTATTTGCTCTACTGTCTTCTTTACCATCCATACAAATACACTCAATATTACTATTAAGATCTTCATGCTCTAAACAGGACATTTATAAGTGACAGGTTACAAATTAAGATCAGACACATGGTGTTGGGCCAGATATGCCTCAATATTTAGTAAACAGCTAATTAAAACCAAACTGACCTCAGCTAATGCAGAAAATAAAGACTTGCCACATTTTATTTAGGCATATGCACATGGGTCTGCAGTCTAGACCATGACATCTCCCATATGCACCAATCTTCTAAGGCTAGTGCAGTCTTCCAGGGGATTGACTAATCATGCAATGGCCTGGTCTGACATATGCTAAACCTTTCAACTGGTGCCCCTATTCATTAACAGTTGCCTTACCTTGTGGGTGAAATAGATTTAAAGCCACTTGGGCATGCACACTTGGAGGGCAGCCATTTTATCCAAATAGTCCCATAGATAATGCTTTCAAACTCAAAGGACTACTCATTTGGACGTAGGAGTGAATACCTAACTGATATGAAAGCAGTGGCTCTACAGCAACTATGTCATATGAGAATAACAAACAGGTCCAATACAACCACGGACAGGACCAAATGGTGTGTGATTTGTCTATTTCTTCTTCATGTTTTATTAGCCTGCTTCATTATAATTTAGGAAAAGTGGTCTTAATACTTGTACTTACATACCTCCATTCATCAGAGGGCCACAGCACTTTGTTTATACTAAATATTACCTCAAAGTGACTCAACATTTCATCCTTGTTTTTTGCATTGTTCTGCCTTCTACTCTCTTATGCTTGTATTCCAAGTTCATAATGAAGTCCATTGATTTATACTAAAAAAGATAATTTTCCAAAATACATGGAAAATATTTTGCATGATGTAAAATTATTCATGAGTCCCAAGCAGCTTAAAATCAATGTAACTCTCTCTCTCTCTCTCTCTCCTCTTATTAAAAGCCTTGCTTCTTTGAAGTTTCTATAGTTACAATGAAAATCAAGTAGTCCTTCAGTCTCAAAAAGATACTACAAAATGTATATGTGGAAGCATTTACTTTTAAATGTATATCATATTACACAAAACTATATACATAATTTAGAATAGGTTCACTCATATTTGATAATCTGAGATCCAATGTATACCGATATAAACTAATTTCAAGTCAGAATGACAAAGGATTTTTTAAAAACAAAAATTAGTAAATAATGTACGTATGTTAAAAGATTCTGATTAAACCTCAAACCAATGCATTTTCATTTACAAAAGAAAGAATAAAACAAGCTGTAGTTTAAGCCTCAATGGCTTTCTGTTTGACCTGGTTTGTTCAAAGTCTTAGTCACACAGTATTTTTAGATGTGCCACAAGTAATACAAGAGGTCTTCATCACTATTGCATTGTGCTTACTATATGGAGACATCGATAATAACATCGTCCTGCTCTTCTCAGTTTAAATCAAACCATTATCATCAAAGCTAGGAAAATAATGGCAACAGCTTTAGAATACATATTATAAAAGATGCAATAAACCATGTGTCACAACTCACAAGTAATAGACTATAGACTAAGTTTTTTTCTATTTATTTCCCAGTGAGCAGTATTTCCACTCTGGGATAGTATTCTGGCCTCCCCACCCCCTTCTTCCAGATATTGCATTCAAAGAAATGGAAGAGCTGCTTATTACATTGTCCCCCTTCATAAACTGCACTCTCAAAATACTATATAGTTTAGTATAGATTAATAACGTACAGAAAAATGATAGGTAAATTACCATTTAAGGAATCCAATATTGAGGGAATCAACAGAAATGAGCTCTTTTGAACACAGCTGAAAATTTTGTAGATAAACTGTAAGTGCCCAGATTGTCAGAATTAGAATTAAGCATATTTATACTCCTATGTTCAGCTGCAAAGTTTAAGATGTTATGCCTTTTCAGTTTACCTTGTACATTTTGAAAATTTTTCTCATTAACTAGTTAAAATGTACATCCAGTAGAGGGCACAATTGTCATTTTTATGTGCTTCCCTAATCTGCAAGTAGGAATTTCTATATTATTAAAGGTCTGAGCCTTAATATTTTCAAATTATCCATTTTAAAAAGTTTAATTTTAAAGGGTCATGTTTTATTTGCAGTAACTTTAAGACCCCAAAATTATGAGTTATGATTTAATGCCTGAGCAATTATTAAATAGTAATTTTTGAAAAGATAGAGTGGAGGACTAAGAGAATAAAAACCTGAGGTCTACCAGCTAAATTTCTCGAATACTTTAGTAGTAGTAGAAACTCAGAGATGCTGCAGCCTTTCACAAGAGTGTTCTGCTGGTGCAGCTAAAAAGACTTTGCCTTTTTCCCCCTATATGTGAATAAGTAAATGAATTAAAAATCATATTAAATTAAATCAAATATTGACATTATATCATGTGCCAAATACAGTAGTAAGATAGGGAACTTTATGGAATCTAATATTATAACTAAAATATGTATAAAATGGAAGTCAAGAATAAGCCTTGGGCAAAATATTGTAAATTTTAATGACAGGGTTTACTTGACTGGCAATCTTGTTAGGAAAGAAAGAGGTTGCATTCATATTGATTTCTTTTAGTTTAAGTGATATAATGAAGAAGTAAGGCTAATGCTTGCAATTAAGTGTGCTTATACTACCAAGTTCATGAAATATATCTGTGCTCAAAGAGGCAGTAAATATACCGAATAGCTTCTTTTATAAGGCCACTTGATCACAGAATAAAATAAATCAGAAATTTAACTGTTTGGTTAATAGTGCACCGACTCAGGTCAACAATACATACTAAGGTCCCACCATTGTTGCTGAAACAAGGAGAAGATTTACACAGGTGTTCCAGCCTGCTGGAGAACAATAGTTCTTGAAGTGACTTTGTATTGTATAACATACCGCTAAAACAAGTTTAAAGAGCATCAGAAAATACGGAGGGGGTTCATATAAATTATATGAACTTTCAAATGCACATTTCAGCAGCTAAGTGTTGATGGAGAAAAAATGCACTACAAAAGGACCCACATAAAGTGTCTTGAGGAGGTATGTTGTTGACCAAAGCAAACCATGCCAGACAAGGCATGCCACAAGATAATTGTACCACAATTATGGCTATCTTGTCTTAAACAAAGTGGTGAGACAAGATGTTTGTCTGGGTATAATGCAAAAAGGACAGGAGACTTGTTATGGGTTTTAATGAGGCCACAACTTTATTATATAGATGTCTGGACTACTCGGCAGATAACGTGTACAAGTGCAGGCAATCCATGCTTATTCAAATCAATTCTCCAGGGCTTTCACCAGCCCCCCCTCCCCCTTTGTTTCTATCCAGCTCCCCCAGCTGACCCATGGCTTGGACCTTACCATTCACCAGCCTCGCAAGAGGCTTAAGAAGGGCTGTGAGAATGGTGGAGGGGGATTGGCTCCCTGCTGCACCAGTGGGGCAGAATTTGTGTGGGCTTACCCAAAGGGAGGACAGCTCTGCTTTGTGGTTGGGAAGGGGAGGAAGGTGGTCAGAAACTGCTGCAAAAGACTTGCCCCACCCAGGTTTCGTGCCTTTATGGACATTCCTGGGGGCAGGGGGTGTTGACTCATTGCTGCAAAGTTGACCACCGAGCACCTTTTGCAGCAGTTTCTGACCTTCTTCCTCTCCTTCCCTCCCCGCCAACTACAAAGCAGAGCTGTCCTTCTTTAGGTAAGCCCCCACACAAATTCTGCCCCACCTTTAGTTGTGGTGCAGATGTTTTCACAAAGAGACTGAAAGATTCTAGCCCCACGTGCAAGAACTCAGAACCTGATGTCTTCTTTTCTTACTGGATGGTAAGGGAGGATGACTTACATCCTTTGTAAGAAGTACAGATCACCGTCTGATTGGCCCACACCAGCACCTGCATAAAGAGGGACCAAGCTGGACCACCCAGCAGAAATAAGACATAGGATATCGCTTCCCAAAAGCCATAGACATCTCACAGGGAGAAGACTGAGATCACAGGCTAGCCACCTGTGAATCCTTGTGGTAATACCAAGTATCTATCTTGGATGGGCACCTTTATGTGCCTCTATTTTACAGCTATTTGGGTTGCCCAATAGCATGTCAGGAAAAGACTATAGTCATGTCTATCCTTCACTCCACCTGTGCTTCCAGTGTCAACTCCTGTTGTGAATGATAACAAAGCTGACAGCTCAGCAAAGATCTGGTGGTAAGTAACATACAGACTTTCTCCTGGGTGATGACCCAAATCAGTCAATTGATCACTTCCTGAGTACCTAATTAGTTAAGAAATATACATGCTTGTGTATGTGTTTTAAAGATTGTCACAGAGTTAGTGTGTCTTGTCTTCTTTCAACCAAAATTGTGTTAGGTAGCTTTAAAACTGAACACATTGTTATTGACTAAGACTGTGGAACAGTACATGCGTCTACCATAGTTAATGGTTTCATACTGCCTTTGAAGTTCTAGGTGCATACAGACAAAAATGAGACCCAGTGTGCAAGATTTTTGAACTGCACTCAGTTTGTACAGTCTGTCATAAATGTAGGAGTTTACTTGAGGTAGTTAGGCATGTTGGGGGCTAATATTATTCATTAGGAAATATGTTTAAATAGTTGACTGCTATATATCCATTGTGAAGGAGACCTTGGTGAATTGGCATACAAGTAATTAACCATATTACTTTTTGATCTAGCTTTGGATTATTTTTTTCTCCATTGTGTTAGCAACATTGGAGTTGATAACCATTTGCCACAAATGAGGCCCTATTCTGAGGGACTCAGTCAAAAATCTGAACAATTATTTTCCCAAATCCGTCCTTAGGTATAAGTGTTATTTCCTACTGTGGTTGTGTGATTTGATTCTGTAAACCTGAATGGTTATATCCAAAGCAGTATTATTTTTGCCTTCTTACAACTAGTTGTTGTTTAGGCTACATAAGTAACTCTACAAAACTAATTTTGATTCTGCATTCTTTTTTCTTTAGTTAAATAATCAAAATTAAAAGAACTCTAAGAAAGATAGTATGGGTAATCATTTAAGCAGGTGCTTAACTAAGGTTTGTTTTATACCAGTCTTTCTTTCACATGTTCAGCAAGTATATACACAACGTTAATTATAATGCATGCTATTGAATTTTTCTTTATTAACTTTAACAGAATAAGGAATTAAAATAGATTCTCCATTTTAATAACTTATTTAAAAACAGTAAAGTCTGTATTTGCACTCACTTTTTTTTTTTTTTTTTTTAAATAGCACTAAGGCTGGTCTAACACTATGCGTTTAACCCGATTTTAGCAGCGTTAAACCGATTTAACGCTGTACCCGTCCACACTACAAGGCCCTTTATATCAATATAAAGAGCTCTTTAAGTCGTTTCTGTACTCCTCCCCGACGAGAGGAGTAGCACTAAAATCGGTATTACCATATCGGATTAGGGTTAGTGTGGCCGCAAATCGACAGTATTGGCCTCCGGGCGGTATCCCACAGTTCACCACTGTGACTGCTCTGGACAGCACTCTGAACTCGGATGCTGTGGCCAGGTAAACAGGAAAGCCCCACGAAATTTTGATTTTCATTTCCTGTTTGCCCAGCATGGAGCTCTGATCAGCACGGGTGGCAATGCAGTCCCAAATCCAAAAGAGTTCCAGCATGGACCGTACAGGAGATACTGGATCTGATCGCTGTATGGGGGAACAAATCTGTTCTGTCAAGCTCCGTTACAGAAGACGAAATGCCAAAGCGTTTGAAAAAATATCTCCAGGCTACACAGTGCTGCATGACAAGCGTAATGGGAAGCCAGAGACTCAAATGACGCTCATGGAGGGAGGAGTATTGAGGACTCCAGCTAGCCCACAGTCCACAGCAGTCTCCGAAAAGTATTGCATTCTTGGCTGAGCTCCCAATGCCTGTTAGGTTCAAATACATTGTCCAGCATGGTTCAGGGAACAGCTCCTCAATTTACTCCCCTCCTGCCACCAAGTGAAAGAAAAGGGAAAGAAATCGTTTCTTGACTTCTTCAATGTCACCTATGTCTACTGAATGCTGCTGGTAGACGCGATGCTGCAGCAGTGAAGCGCAGTATTCGCTCCGCTCCTCTCCCCTCCCTGGTGGCAGATAGTGCAGTAGGACTGGTAGCCGTCCTTGTTATCAACCCGTGAGTGCTCCTGGCTGGCTTCAGGTGAGGCTGGCGCGGGCGCCTGTGGTAAAAATAGGAATGACTCCCGGTCATTCCCAGTAGTGGTACAGAACGGTGTAACCGTCTTCATCATAGCAACTGGGGCTGAGCTCCATCAGCCCCCTCCCTTTCCTGTTGTAAAGAAAGATTCTGTCCTGCCTGGACTGTCATAGCAGTGGCATGCTGGGCTTCTCTCCCCCCACACCGCTTAATGTCCTGCTTGGACTGTCATAGCACCGGGAGGCTCCTCCCCCTCATTTTATCTCACTAAAAACTCAGTGTTTCTTATTCCTGCATTCTTTATAACTTCATGATACAAATGGGGGGACACTGCCACGGTAGCCCAGGAAGGTTGGGGGAGGGGGAAGCAACAGGTGGGATTGTTGCAGGGGCACCCTCCGTGAATGGCATGTAGCTCATCATTTCTGCGGGATCTGACACAGAGCACCTGTGCTCTCTGATACACTGGTTCTCTAGTACACTTGCCGCATATTCTAGGCAGACTGACTATTTTTAGAACCATAAAGGAGGGATTGACTCGGGGAGTCATTCCCAGTTTCTCTTTTGCGCCCTGGCCGATCTCAGCCAGGGGCACCCATGATAGCAGCAGACAGTACAGAGGACAGATAACCGTCATCTCATTGCCAATTTACGCCGGCAGCAGACGGTACAGAATGACTGATAACCGTCTCTGCTATCATGCAAAGCAATGAATGCTGCTGTGTTAGCGCTGGAGTATTGCCTCTGTCCGTGGCATCCAGTACACATACGGTGACTGTAAAAAAAAAAAAAAAAAAAAGCTGAACGGGCTCCATGTTTGCTGTGCTATGGTGTCGCCAGGGCAATCCAGGACAAAGGGCACAAAATGATTGTCTGCCGTTGCTTTCCGGAGGAAGGAATGACTGACGACATTTACCAGAACCACCCGCGACAATGATTTTTGCCCCATCAGCCACTGGCTCTCAACTCAGAATTCTAAAGGGCAGGGAGACGGCAGGACTCATGGGATAGCTATGGCATAGCTCCCACAGTGCAACACTCCCGCAAATCGAAGCTAGCCTCGGACCATGGACGCACACCGCCGAATTAATGTGCTTAGTGTGGGCTGCGTGCACTCGACTTTATACAATCTGTTTATAAAACCGGTTTATGTAAAATCGGAATAATCCATGGTGTAGACGTACCCTAAGTAACTTAACCAGTCAGAGGAAAAGCATAATTAACTATACCATTGTGACAAAGTTCCTCCTCTACCTGGTGGGTCCTGCGCTTATTGGCAGATTTCTACCTCTAGTGATCTTCCCCACAGTCTAGATCAAACTCCTCCTGTGTCTGATCAGGAGTTGTGGAGGTTTGGGGAAAATCAGGCCCACCCTCTACTCCGGTTTCCAGCCCAGGGCCCTGTGGATTGCAGCTGTCTATAGTGCCTCCTGTAACAGCTGCATGACAGCTACAACTCCTGGGCTTTCCTCATGGCTCCTCCAACACCTCTCTTTATCCTCACCACAGGACTTCCTCCTGGTGTCTGATAATGCTTGTATCCTTAGTCCTCCAGCCGCACACTCTCTCACTCTCAGCTCCTTGTGCCTTTGCTCCCAGCTCCTCACGCGCACTCCTCTGGCTCCTCCCTGACTTGGAGTGAGCTCCTTTTTAAACCCAGGTGCCCTGATAAGCCTGCCTTGATTGGCTGCCGGTGTTCTAATCAGCTTGTCTGCCTGAATTGGTTCTAGCAGGTTCCTGGTTACTCTAGTGCAGCCCCTGCTCTGGTCACTCAGGGAACAGAAAGCTACTCAGCCAGTGCCCAGTATATTTGCCCTCTACCAGACTCCTGGACCCCACTGGCCTGGGTCTGTCACACCATCTATAAAAATGGCTGAAAGTGATAAGTATTATAAACACAGAGCACAGCATATAAACTGCAAATGAGAAAAAGCATGTAACCACATGCTATTCTGAGTACAGATTAATTTAAGCACGTGCTTGAGAGCTTTGCTGAACCGGACCCACAGAGTAGAATATAGTGTCTGGAATTTGGTATTATGCATCTAATGCAATATTCTTAAATTTTACAATCAATATAGACAGTTATATACAATGTATTATGTTTTATTCTCCAAAGAAAGCGTTGTTTCTTTCGTGGGAATAAAATATCCCACAGAAAAATTACTATGTTAGCTATCTAAATGTGCTTCTCTTTGTATTCACTCTGTTTACAGTAGGGTTTTTCTTTTGTGGTGTAACAAGAGATCATTCATACAAATTTCCTTGTACATGACTTACTTATTGTAGAAATTCACACAATGGGGCAGATCCTCAGCTGGTGTAAATTGCTTTAGCTTCTTTGACTTAGAAGGAACTATGGTAATTTATAACCACTGTGGATCTTCTCCAATGTTTTCATCTGGCTCAACTTCAGTGAGAAGTGCAATGAGCTCACAGTTTAACATTAATTATAAAATAGTGGGCTCATATAGCTGAAGAAGCTCCTAAACCCTTGCAATTATCTCCCAGTGATTCACTCATTGGGAAAGTTTTTTTCACCAGCTAGACTGTAAGCCTGTATCAGAACTTTTAGTAAAGGTAAATTAAAATATATCCTCTGGCCCCTTGCACTGCTCTCTCAAAAGATATGGAAAGCTACCTCATATGGTCAGATTGGAGTTCCTCTTGCTTAGAAGAATCCCAAGTTAGTATATAGCCTACCCAATCCTCACCGCATTGGCATCACAGGTGTGTCAGGCTGTGTCTGAAGCACCCTGTACTCTAGCAAACCTGGATTGGTTAAGTGTCCCTTAGGAGGCCATCACAGTTCACGTAAGTTAGATGGTAATGTCTGAACCCAACTCAGTGAAATAAAGATGGCTTTCAGCCGCCTCTGCACCCATTTCACCCTAGCTCCTGCACAAATATAGCCAAGCCAGACCTAAGGATCTACCCCACACACGCCACATTTAAATCCTTACTATTTTGATGCAGTTGCATCAAAATTCCCAACCCCTTTCCCAGGACCTGCTTAGCTGAGCTGTAAGAATTTAAAAAGTCCACTGCCACACCTTGCTCTACTTAGTTGTTTGACAGTAGGGGGGCTTTCAAGATAAACAGCTGATTCACGCTCTCTCCCTTCAGGCTTCAGAGAACAACCATCATCCACCTTGCATTTTCTCTTTCAAGATAATTTTTTCAAAGCCCACCAGTGCCCCTGCCAATCATCAGAGGGAAAGAGGAAGGCAGGCACTGTGCAGAAAATAACACGAGTCAACTACTGCAGCTTATTGACATCTACAAAATATAAAACCATCTTTGAGTATCACACACACATTTTGACACCTAACTTAATGCAACTCACTCCAGCTTTCCCCACAGTTTTCTTTTATTAGCATGTTTAAATCATGCTATTTTTGAATATCTACTGTAACATGATGCACCACAGAATCACAGATTTGGCATTATCAGATGACATAAATCAAAACAAGGTGTTGAAACAAGAGTTTTTCCACCCACTACCAGAGTAAATTTGGTTCATGGAAAGGAGAAGAGATCAGGACGTATGGGCTCTATTCCCATTCCTGCTATGGACAAACTGTGGCAACTTGGGAAAGTCAATTAGCCTCTCAGTACCTCAGTTTCCCAATATGTAAAATGGAGAGAAGTACTTCCCCACTCTCACAAGAGGTGTTAGACTTCTGTCACTAGTATTTATAAAATACTTTTTTTTTTTTTTTGATGGAAGATGTTCTAAAAAATGTAGAGGAAAAAGCTGCACGTTGACTTATTTCTTTAATAAACAAGAGAATTAAAACCTAAAAGTATTCTTAAAAACTAAGTGTATGCTGGTACTTATTATTAAAGTTAAATCATAGGTATAATATGGAGTATTAGGCTTTAAAAGAGCTTCTTTGATAAATATAGACTGGAAGATTTTAAGGGAAGGTTGGTGTAAAATAGTGCTTTAAGTTTAATAAATGATAATAAACTTGAAATATAAATATCATTAATTAGTTCTGTAATTAATATATGGGCCGAGCTTGTGAAGGCCTTATATTCAGTTCAATGGCTTTTTTGTTTGTAACTCTGTAATAACTTTTGAATGCTACATCTGAGCAATAACTTTTGAATGCTACATCTGAGCAATTCCAAAATTTCAGGGAACATTCAAGGCATCAATGGACAGAACCTGACTGATTTAGTGGGAAAGTGGGAAATGGGGAACATGGAGCCTCCGTGACCTGATTAGCAAAGCCAGTTTCAATAACCTTTGTTACTATCTATAGGTAAAGCTGAAAATCAGAAACCCTAATTGATAAACCCCAATAATCTCCCCCCCTCCAAAAAAATGAAATTGGGAGAAACAACAGAAATGGCTACTTATATCTAGGAACCTGTCTACATGGAGTGGTAACGCCGACTATGAGTGCGAGATTTCTAATGCACACTAACATGATGCACATTAATTTGTATCCTGCTGGTGTTCAAAAAAGGATCCCTAGTGTGCTCTCTTATAATGCTCTGTACTAGTACCATGCTAAAGAAACTAGGAGATTGTATATTCTGTAAAGAGTAATCTTTGTACTAAGAGAGAGCCCCCCTCCCCCAAACACACACCTGATTTTCAGACATCTACATAAAACTCAAAAATTGCTCAGAATAAATCCCCAAAAATGAAATGAATAAACCCCAACAGAAGCCTTAACTATAGATCAAACAGGTTGATGGCAGCCATTAATGCCTTCCAGCATAATAATATCCCTGTTCATCCTCCCAGCTGAGTTTAACATGCTGACACCCTAAATAACTTATCTCCCAAACAGAGCTAAGAAAAATAATTCCTCTCCCTACCAAGAGCCCTGAGGCAGATGCTCAGCCAGTAGGGAGAGGGAGAGAAGATGGCTTCATTCATTCCTTCCAAACACCCTGCCTCCTCAAACCATGTTTCCTTGGATGGACAGAGAGCATCAGCTGTCCTCTCTTCCCTTCCAATCTGGGTGAAGGGGGTGTGGGGTGGGGCGGAAGAGGGAAACAGAACCCCTGGCATAGGAGGGGAGGAGAGAATGGGGCAGAATAGAGCCCATATTGTGCTCATGGGGAGACAAGGGGGCAAACAGAACCCCTAGTGAGGGACATTGGGGGACCCTGCAATGGGGTCACAAAGAACCCTTGGTGGGAGGGAGACCCTGATGTGAGAGAAAGAGGGAACCCAGAGCCCCCAACATGGGGAAAGTAGGGGCTCAGGGTCACACCGAACTGCTAGTATGGTGGGAGATTGGGGAACGCTGGTATGAGAGGAGAGGGGATGAAAGGGTCACAGAAACCCAGTCAGAAGAAAGACTGGGAGACCCTGATTTGTGACAGAGTGAGCAATGGGGGCCCCACAGAGCCCCAGCTACGGGCGTGGGGGAAAATTACATAGAGCTATTCACACAGGAAAAGAATAGGGAACCCTAGCATGGAAGGAAGAGGAAACTGAGGGGCATCCAGAACCCTGGCTAAGCAAATGGAGGAGACACAGCTACAGGCATGAAGGAGGATTAGGGGAAATTGCAGACAGTCCCTGAAACAGAAGTAGGGGGGAGGGTGGCACACAGGGAGCTTGTAGAGAATAGAAGGAATGGAGGAATTCAAGGAGAGCCTGGTGTGTGCAATAAGTTCAGCCTACAGAAGCTATAAAGTGTGCAACACCGTAGCTGGAATCTGGTAGGAAACATGTGTGTGCGCACGTGGGGGTGGTGTTTTAAATACAGCATCTGTTTAAAGAATTAAAACACTCACCAATAATAAAAACGAAAAGAGTCGAAAATAATTTTATGACACCATCAAAACCATATGAGCTTCCCTTGCAGGGCTCTACAGCAACAAAGTAACTGTTGAGGGCATGACCCAATAACCTCTGAAGCAGTTCCTTTTTCTAACAAGGCACTTTTTTATTGTTTAAACTACAGAGGCTCTGTAGTGTCACTTCACCGTTGGAGGCAGTCACAAACTACCCCTGCTCTGCCTTACAGTAACTGGGCTGGAAAGAATGACACTGGGGGTACATTTAACACAGAGGCAGATTTTTCAGTAGGGAAAAATATAGTGAAAGGTATTGCAGACCAAAGCAGGCTAGCCTTTTCCTACAATGAGCATTGCATTAACAGAGCTGTCAGACAGAAATGAAAGATAGCTAGGAGATCCCTAAATACCACCAACCCTTCTAGAAACCCACAGGCTAGATGGAGAGCAGGGATCAGGGAAACTTCGAGGAGGCAGTTCCCTCTTCCCTGCAGCATCACAGTGCAAAGAGGATGGAGGAGTGAACAGGAAGCCTACACACAATTCCAGATAAATGAGGAACCGCTGTGATTCATGTGGGCCATGAAGAGAAACTTCTCCAGCTCTAGAGCTGCTAGTAGGAAATCCTGTTGTCACAGAAGCATGCCCAGCATGCGGTCGGGAAGGAGAATTATTGGAGCCCTTTCAATTTGGCTCATCACTATCATCATACCATATAGTCTGATCTATGTTGCCATTATGATATTCTAGCACAGACACAGCCATACTACAAATTTTTGGCTACCTGTATCAGAGGACAGGCCCAGTGTTTTCATGTAACACCCTCATTTCAGGCCTTGCAGCATTTTCCAGGTAATTGTATAATAAAATGTCCTTAATCTGACCAATTTGATTTCAAAATACTAATTTTGAGAGACAGCTGAAGTTCAAGCAGTTTTAGCAAGGACAATCTCAAGGATGAACTGTTAACTTTAAAACTGTCTACAGATTTCTCAAGCTCTGTTATTAAATACTACTGCCCAAGTTCATTACAATTTATTAACATTTATAATAAAAAATGCCAGTGCAAACCTGATGGCATAGGGATTCAGTGCCTAATCTTTTCTTCTTGGCATTTACTGGAAACCATTTTCCCTTATATTGCCACATCATGTCAAGCCCCTACTTGTATATTTTTGTCTATGTGTTTTTGCAGCAGCTTTTTCTATTTGGTGATGCAATGTAGTAAGGAAATGTATAATTCCCTCCCCCCTTTATCAAGGTGCACCTTAGTAACAGCTGAAATAAGAGCTAACAACGTAGTAGCAACTGCTAACAGTCAGCTTCTAATGTTTCAGTGAAAGCAGTTTATCCATGTTCATTGTGGGAAATGTAGTGTAGAGGACATTAAAAAGTTTCCATTCACCACTTTTAACACAGATAGCTCTCATATACCACTTCATGACAAAAAGTTTAGCTAATTATTAAGTTCAAAAGATTCCTAAATACCTAGTGAAAATTTCCAATTCCCATCATTTTAAAAAAATACAGTAGTACAGTAAAAAGGAGACCAGGAAGTCTAACCACATGTACATGGGCTTTCAATGTAAATATTAATTCTGCTATGTTATCAGTTCAGCATATAGTCAATCCGTTTTTGTAGTTGCAAATGCCTTACAGGCAACAGGAAAAAAAATCTCTGATGTACATCGATCAGAAACAGACTCCTTATATGCAGGTACCTACAGAAAATAAATATTGTTAAAATACAGTATGTGCAATATATACACATTTAGTAAGTACTTCCATAAGATTTGGTAAAGACTGACGGATGAAGCAAGCTTAGTACAGCTACTGGCTGGCTAAGATAGACAAATGCTTTGCTTTTGGCTTTCCTAATACAGTAATGGTCTATGAATTGCAGTGATCTCGCACAGTGCCTTGGCTTTAAAAATATGAAGAGAGTAAGTCCAAATACTGGATTGAGGACTCCATTAATAATTAGTTGTCTGTTTTCATGTCTGGCTACTAAGTGGTAGACAACAGCATTTTGCTGTTGAAATTCTGTTGACATGTATTTACTCAGGGGGTGTCCATTGTTCCATAAATAATGGAAAGGGCATATATTGGTTTCAGATACATAATTATATTTATTTAATAGACCTTCCTTTTAACAAAAGACAGCTTTGTTGGTTTATCTGTTAGAGGCCTTGCAAATTAATTCTATTAGAAAGATTATTCCTTGAATAGTTTTTCACTTTAAGGGGCTTAACTCTAATGTAATAGCACGAAGAACAAGAAAATTATTCTTTCAAGACATCTTCTCCTTCAACAAATATCCTATTAAGTAGGGTCTGTTAAACACATGAGTGCATATGCTCAGTGCGAACAACAGTTTCAAGCTGAGGGCACCCCATTATACTTTTGCAACTGTCCACTTGCACCCACTCATGATCATATCTTTTTTAAAGACAGGTTCTATTAATCTGGCTAAAAAATGGAAATAATTTGTTCACAGATCCATTTCTCCTACACTGTCTTGCAACTCAACCAACTTCAGTTACACCCACAGAACAGGACTTCAAAGCATTGTTTGCAAGTACCAATCCACTGATTCAGCAAAGCATTTAAGCAGGTGAGTAGCCCCATTGACTTGTGAAATAAGGGGAACACATTTGTAGGACTGGAATCTCCTGCATCTAACCTGATGTTGCTTGTCACCTCTAACTGAATGCAAACTCACTGATACTAAGGGTATCTTCCCACTGGTTCAGTCATCTGAATCTTTGGACAAACCAAAACTGAACCCAATCTTTAATGATAGAAGGAAGTTAAGTATTTTCACCTCACTACTTGACAGTTTTTGGTTTTTTTCTTCCCTCTTATCCTTCTGGTTCTGACTTGGACAAGAAGCTGAAGACTAAAGACTTCTGTTTTTGCAATATTGACAAATGGGAAGTTAGTTTGCAGATCTGGTCAAAACATTTCCATTCCAACTTCATCAAATTCTTTTCAGGGTTTTGGTTGTCAACCACCAAAAAAAAAATCTGTTCACCAAAACAAACAAAAAAAAATCCAGTATAAAATTTTGACTAAAATGAAACCTATTAATTTTCCTTGAAAAAACACTGAAAGAAAAGAAAATACAAATGTCCAGCCAGTTCTAATTAGTACAAGAAATTTTAGACCAGGTACAAAGCCTGTCAAAGTCAATTAGGGTCTTACCACTGACTTAAAAGAGTTTTGGATTAAGTCCTCTGTGAGAAAGCCTGTCCATGTGAGATTCCCAACATTTTGTCAGACACAAGCAAGTGGTAAAGAGAAGCATTTGGAATTTTGGGTGCCTGCCTTTCTAAACATAGCCTCCAAGCCCTTTTGAGGTTCACCCCTCACTAACTGCAAGGTCACCTTCTAATCAGAGTACAACTGATAAGCGACAGACACTCTTTATGCTGAGATAACACCAGAGCTTATTTACTAGTATTCTGGTGTCACATATAGAAGCACATGCAGTTAATAAAAATATTGAAAAGGTACCAAACTCTACCTATGAAATGCTACTACTTAAAAAACACTTCCCTTCCATGCTTTTTATTGGCAACTTCCCTGTCTTGAAGAAAATGAATTCTTAACTTCTGAGCCTTTCCACCAATTATGCATCATAGCAGTGGCCAAAATTCTTTCAAAATTCAGATCATTCTGAACAGTGCTTTTTAGATACAACCTAGATGGAGTACAGTAGGTACAGCATCAACTTTGATTTTCAGTGAGCTATGATTTACAGAAGTGGAAACTTTATAAACAATGAATATACTTCAAGCCAAAATTTTTCAGGTTTAGTTATAACGATATTCTTTGGCAAGCTGATAATTGAGTCTAGTTATTTAATTCCCCCGCCCCACTGCAATTAGCAAACCATTTTAGCTAGGAGGTCTTCAGCACTGTTAGAGTAAAAAGAAATTTCAAACTAAGAAAGAATAAAGACAAAATTCTACTTCTGGATCTGGATTATACATCACAGCACCACAGTAAGGAACTTTTTTTCATTTGGCATAATGTGTACAGAATATGCATTACTTTTACTGACTTCAGTGGGATTTTCATAAGAGGATCAAGGGCAGAGCATGCAATAAAGATCTGCCATGGGATTCAAGAGCAAAAGTTCTCTCTTAGAATAAGATATGCATTTATTGGGAATTACTGCCCATCTCAAGGTAACTTTTGCAATCTTAAATCTATCTGTGGTCACAGACAACAGATTTGCCGGTCTGAAATGGTGAAAAACTATCTGGAGCTCTCTAGGGAACAAGTACAGTTTTATAGCTGCAGTTATTACATCTTTAACACCCCGATGGCTGTAGATAGTTGAGTTGTTTTCTTTCTACAGATACTTGGAATTTCAAGCACCTTGGTATCAGTTTAACACTAGCATATTAAGACTCCTACATGTTTACAAAGAGAAATGGGGTTACAAAATATTCAGAATATCGCAAATCATCTGTAAAACTCAGTCACCCTCTAATACTAATTTTTCAGTGTCTCCTTGGGTGGGGAGGCAATGGAGAGAATCTCAGTGATGTCACTCCCCTGCCTTATATAGCTTTTGTGTATGGTTGGAACCCTTTGTCTCCCAGTGGAAGAACACTGGGATTCCAAGGGGTGGGTCCGGTACCAGATGACTCAGACCCATATGTCTGCAGGGCTCAGGCAGCCATTACTTGTAGGCTGTCTGGAATACTCACAGGAAGACTAAGCTCTTTCACAGTCCATTTTCTCTGCTAATGGCCCATTAGACTTGTCTGGCTTTTCTGTTGTTGTACCTGAAGTGTTAGCAGTGAACTTCACCCAAAGTAGCATAGTTGAAATACAGATACATAGTCAATATTTCTAACTTGAGATACAGAAATGATACAGGCATACAAATTGGATAATCACATTCAGTAAATCATAACCTTTCCAATGATATCTTACATGCACCCTCTTGCATAAAGTATATTTCAGTTTTGTCACTTGTATCATAAGCATATTTCCATAAATAATATGGAGTGAACTGTCACAATGTGACCCTCTTTTGATTGGTGGTTATTGTGTTGCTTGCTGATGGGTAATTGAGGGGTGAAGTTAGTGTTAGGTGGTTTTGCATTGGATGAATCAAAGTCAATGGGCTTCCAGTAACCCAAATCAATGGTACTTATACAAAACAAGGATCAATTCCTTTAAGTTTTACCTCCACCATGCTCTGAGGTACCAGCTGGCTGGTAATCCCCAGGAAGAGTCGGGAGTATAAGCAGGACAAAAAACTGGGGGAGGGTGTCATAAACAGATAGTTAAGGGTTAATGCCTCTTTTACCTGTAAAGGGTTAAGAAGTTCACGTAGCCTAGCTGACACCTGACCAGAGGAACCAATGCAACCAATGGGAGAACAAGAAGATGTTTCAAAAGGAAGGAGGGGGAAGGAGGGTTTTTTCCTTTGTTGGTTTTCAGTTTCAGCCGGAGTGAAAAAGATCAAGGAACCAGCCTCTTATCAGAGTAGTAAGTTTTAGAAAGGAATAAATAGGTTTATGTTTATTTCTTTGTAACCGGTCTTGTGCAATTAGAGGTAGAATCAAATTGGGTATTTGGGTATTTTCATTGGTGTACTAAGTTTCTGCCCAGGGGAACATCCTCTGTGTTTTGAATCTGTTGTCTGTGAGAGTAGCTGGTATGCTAATCTCTCCCAGGGGTTTTCTTTTACCTTTCTTTTCTTTAATTAAAAGTCTCTCTCTTAATACCTGATTGATTTTTCCTTGTTTTTAGAACCAAGTGGGTTGGATCTGGATCCACCAGGAGTTGATGGGAGAAAGGAAGGGGGATGGTTAATTTCTCTTTGTTTTACGATCCAAGGAGTTTGAACCTGTGTTTACTAGGAAATTGGTGAAGTTTCTCAAGGCTACCCAAAAAGGGAGTGCTTGTGAATGGTGGCAGCCAGACCAGATCTAAGCTGCTAATTGAGCTTAGAGCTTCTCATGCAGGTCCCCCACATCTGTACCCTAAAGTTCAGAGTGGGGAAGGAACCTTGACAGGGCGTTAAAATCCTCAGTCCTGAAGCTGAAGGCAAGGACTGCTGGAGAGAAACTGACCCTTCATTCCCAGAGCTTGGGATGTCTGACATATGTTAGACCTACCTAATCTTCATGGAAGACAAGATCTGTGTATGATTCTTTGTTATTTTACCCCATATCTTTAATTATGTTCCCATGGACCAATAAATAAATAAGTAGCTGTTCTGTGTCACTATCACCTACTGATCACAGCTCCTAATGGGCATCCATGCAGGTGCCCAAACACAGGCCTGCAGAGCAGTCATGGTTAGCATGCTGTAGCCTGGAGACCCAGTCTAGCAATGAGGTCAACCACAGGATTCCACCCTGAGAGAAGGGAAGGACCTGCCACTTGACAAGTATCCATGGTGAAAAAGAGAGAGAGATCAAACAACACAGCTAGACCTAAACTGCAAGATCCCTCTTCCTTCTTACTACACCAAAAATTAAGATTCACAGGCAGCAAGAGCTCTCGGCCAACATAAATGTATGTAATTATCTGATGTCCCCTTTTGAAATATCCCTTTCACTGGGTCATATCACATTCATTGTTTATAGTGTATATGGTAGAATTGGTTGGGAAATATTTTTCTTCCAACGATAAATTCATTTTATTGTGTTCTTTGACTATTTTATTTGACTTTTTGGAGGGGGGAGTAAATAATTAATTTTTGGTTGTAAATGACAAAATTTGGGGGGTAGTAATGTACATTTTTGGTTGTAGAAACAAACATTTCTGAGTTTGGGGTTAAATTTGAGAAAAATGCTATCTGTTGAAAACAGCTAATGAAAATCTTTCACTTAGCTATACATGTGACTTTAGGGGTTATTTCATGTAAACACAACCATTATCATTAATTGTTGAGTGCTTCCTTAACACTTCATATCCAATCAATAAGGAAAACAAATTGATAAACATTCCTTTCACCACAGTGTTGATAAATTTGATGAGATCCAGAAAGGAGGCAAGCAATAATCCTGCACATGAAGGCTCCAATTTTGTAGCATGTATCTTCCACTGACTTATATGGGAGCCCCAAATGCAGAGCAACCACAGAGCTGGCCCCTAAGTGGTTAATTTACAAGACGCACAGTAATATCAGCACATCTATCAGAGGTCAAGATCAAGACCTGAAAAATAAAGAGGATTATTAACAAGATGACAAATAATATAGTGAACTCATTACTGGAAGTAAACTAGTCACTGCATGTATCTCTCATTGGCAGTACTTAATTCTTTAATTCTCTTTCCCAGTTTCTGAGCAAATGTTTATTTTCTTAGCACAGGATGCAGTGTTATCAGGAAACTGTTCTTATATAATGTCTCTTATGGCTTGGTACTCTGAAGCAGAACCTCTCTAGGGCCTATTTTCCATTGGAAAAACATGGTCTGGCTTTTTGAGTTATGGGTGTTTTGGCCCACATGAATTATGCTGTTCGTATATTATACATGATTTGAAAGAAAAAGCCACAAATGGCATACATTACTTGGTAATTTTCAATCAAGCTCTTGTAGTAAAGTTTCTAGGGTAATTAGATTCATGACCTGCCATAGGGAGCAATTTCTTCCACTAACTTATTTGGACTACAGATACAAGCATAAACACTCCAGAGGGGCCTCTAAATTCTGACCTGAACTTGAGCTGATCTGACTTTCATCTTATGCTAGAAGCGGCTGTCTGAATTATAGCAGCATTTCTGATTTCACCTTGAAGCAAACAGGCCTCTGGGAGTTACAATGGCCACTTAAGACTTTTCTATGCATATTCTGATGAAGAAAGTAGCAGCCAATATTTAAAAAAAAGAAAAAGAAAAAGAAAGAAAAAAGCTATCAGCTTTCAGATTCCCTCTCCTCCAAATTAATTATCGAAGACCCTATTAATTACTTTGTTCCATTAGCCCAACTTAGACAATATTATACTACCTTATAATTCATACTTTTGATATGACATGATTTTATTAGTGTATTCTATCAATTTTGATGGAAGCTGAAGGCTTCAGGGTGGAATCTTTTCTCCTCTATCTAATAAAGGAAAATCAGAAAAGTTATTAAGAATTTAAATAAGCCTTGGAAGTGGGGATAATTTAGGGACCAAAGTAATGACTATACATATTTCACAACAGTAGTTCATTAGTGATCTGATATTCAGTCAACTAAATTAAAGCCTCTTATTTTTTTTTTTTATTTTTTTTTAACTAAATAGCTTGATACCCAGTCCCTTTTATCAGTATTTAAAGTCCACAACTTCGGGATGTTTTGAAGACCAAAACATACAAACAAACAAATCTAGCAAAACAAAAGGCAAACTATGTGCAGGCGTTATCTGATTAGTTACCTTACGCACCAAACTTTTGTCATTTGAGGGCTCCTAAAAAAAGTCAAATGGAGATGCGAACCCCTTTGGAAATCTTAGACAGTCTGTACAGTCTGAAAACTACACTTCTGTGGTAACACTTCTCGGACCCTTAGAAATAGTCTGCAGGGAGGTCAGCAAACTACAGATTGAAAACCACTGTTACACACAATAACTGCAGTCAAAAATCAGGAAAATAGAGAACCTGCACACGAACTCACACCATACGTTATCTTTTTATTTTCCATTCTAATAATTATATTTCTGCCTTTAATATTAGCAAAACTAGTGAACTTCCAAAGTTTGCTGTATTTTTGATACAGTATTCTACGATGCTTAATTTATGCAAATTAACTATAATTGCATTA
The DNA here is from genome assembly GCF_003597395.2 of Chelonoidis abingdonii. Lineage (NCBI taxonomy): Eukaryota > Metazoa > Chordata > Testudines > Testudinidae > Chelonoidis > Chelonoidis abingdonii. The sequence goes on from NC_133777.1 coordinate 28,538,586, forward strand.
CCCCTCATCAAGTTCATGACAAAATTGTGAGACTAGAAAGTACAGTATCACTTTAATGAATTATACTCCCTTATGTCAACTAAATGTTTGTGTTTCATTAATTTTGTAAAGCAAACAATACACAATTTAAAATTCCAGTGGTTCATTTAAATGATCTACATGCTAGAAATACAGCCAGCAGCCAATATGAATTGAATAGATTATGCTGGAGAAGTATCTGGGGTCCTTTATATTCTCTATTTTGTGAGCCATAGAATGGTTTAATCAAAGAATATTATGGCACATGAATCGAGTGGGTTTTTTTTTTAAAACTAAAAACTGATTACATTATCAAATTCTAAAATGGCACCAGATTATGTGACATTATCTAAACTCCCATGGGATATCATGGAGCATCTATTGTGACTTTAATGTACAGAACACTTCCATCTTCCTTTTTACTACCTTCAAAAATAAGTCACAGGGACTGTGTAATTCAAGCAGGAACAGATAAGGAGATACAGAACCTGTTCACCTCTAAATCATTTGTTCATGGTGGTTTTAGAGGGCAGCAAAGTCTAATTCTGATGAATAAAACCTCCATCAGCCATTGTAAACAAAGGACTGCAGCTGTGGAAGAGCACTGAAACCATTTGATATACAAGGCTGGCAAGTCAGCAGGTCCATCACTGGTCAGTATACATCTCCCACTCACCAGTTGTCCCACCTGCACAGCTATTCCACTGCGCTATTGACAGATGGCTAACTTTTCTGCCCATCTAGAACCTGCCTGCCTATTAGATCCCCCTTTCCTTGTTACCACTTGCTGCCATCCTCTGCTTTTCCTCTTGATTCTTCCTCTTAAATCAACCATTGCAAATACAAATACAAATACAAACCAGATCAGCAATGAATGACCAGAGCACATCACAAAAAACATTAGCAGAGTTGACGCCCTTGTCAGCAAACACAGCAGTGACACCAGTAATTGAATGCATGGTCTCACATACTTAACAATCCTTTCACTCACTGAAGCATATTGGGTTGGTGGCAGGAGGGTTATCTCGAACTGTTTTTAACTGTTGTTGTATCTTAGGCTACGTCTACACTACAGGATAAATTCGAATTAGCTTCAACCGATTTTATAAAACAGATAATATAAAGTCGATTGTGCGCGTCCACACTAGGCACATTAATTCGGTGGTGTGCGTCCATGGTCCGAGGCTAGCATCGATTTCTGGAGCAGTGCACTGTGGGTAGCTACTGTAAAATAATGAGGCCAATAATGTCGATTTCCGTCCACACTAACACTATTCCGATATAGTAATATCGATTTTAGCATTACTCCTCTCGTTTTGTAGGAGTACAGAAATCGATTTAAAGAGCCCTTTAAATCGATATAAAGAGCAGTGTAGTGTGGACGGGTGCAGCGTTAAATCGATTTAACGCTGTTAAAATCGGTTTAACAGCATAGTGTAGACCAGGCCTTACTTATACTGTTACATATGAGGTGAAATCCACCTCTAAGCAGAGGGTCAGCCCTAGGATATCCACCATTTACATCCTGTTTCAGGGATTAAGTTAAACAGTTCATAAGCCTCATGCTGACTTTCTTGCAGGGGTGAACTTTATCCAGCAGTGGGACTTCACTTTTCAGGCTTGTTACTTTAGCAATGCATCCTCAGTTTGCATTCAATACGGATTTTAAAATGTTTAATTTTTTTGAGGTTGGGGAGGGATGAAGGTTCCATATTTAAATGAGAGTAACAGTAAGTTCAGAAGAGAGTTAGTAACCAAGATAATTTACTGCTATCTGTGGTGACCATGCCAGTGGGATGGGACTGGGTAGCCATGGCATTTTTTCCAATGACAGCAGGAAATAACTCCCTAGCATTTGAGCCAACATTCCAAGTTCAAATATATTATCCGAGGTAATGTGAGAACTGTCTCTGGGCATATCTATTACATCTGCCTCATCGGTTTATTTTAAGGCATGGTGAATTTAAAGCAAATTCATTGCACAAGATGCCATTTGGAAGCCTTGTAAAAAGATGGTTCAGTAGTTGAGACAACATTTTCCAAAATAGAATGATGGTTCAGGTTACCTTGTTTATTGAACTACATTTCAAGCAGTATCATTATACCCTGACAACTACTGGATGTGAATCAAATTAAAATTAATTATTTTATGTTACATTTTACAATTTTTAACTTCATTACTGACAATTAAAGAGTCACATACCACCACTCAGGTAATTTATAAGATCCTGACATTAAACAAAGCGGAACAGAGTATAAATTCCTGCTCACCGTACTCCAATGAGTAGTCTACTGCTATGATGCCTAAGTTGAGTATGATTTTGTCCAGAGTCTACAAAAAGCTGATTAATAATTTGGACTCTTCAGTAAAATCTGTATGCCATAAAAATTATTAATGTTTGTTCCTGTTTTTTTTCTTCTTTCCTGTTACATGCCAGTTCTATTTAAGAATGTAAGAATGGCCAAACTGGGTCAGACTAATGCTCCATCTAGCCCAGGATCCTGTCTTTTACAGTGGCCAGTGCCAGATGCTTCAGAGGGAATGAACAGAACAGACAAACATTGAGTGAGTCATCCTCTATTGTCCATTCTCAGCTTCTGGCAAAACAGAGGCTAGGGACACTCAAAGCGTGAGATTGCATCCCTGACCATCTTGACTAATAGCCATTGATGGACCTATCCTCCATCAATTTATCTAGTTTTGAATCCTTTTATAGTTTTGGCCTCCACAACATCCCCTGGCAACGAGGTTGACTGTGCATTGTTTGAAGAAGTGCTTCCTTTTGTTTGTTTTAAACCTGCGGCCTATTAATTTCATTTGGTGATCCCTGATTCTTGTGCTCCACTACAATCAAGATTTTGTAGACCTCTATCATATCCTGTCTTAGTCATCTGTTTTCCAAGATGAAAAGTCCAGTCTTTTTTCTCTCTTCTCATACAGAAGCTATTCCATACCCCAATCATTTGTGATGCCCTTTTTGTACCTTTTCCAATTCTAATATATCCTTCTGAACTGTGGTGACAACTGAACGCAATATGCAAGGTAAGGGCATACCCATGGATTTATATTAAGGCATCATGATATTTTCAGTCTTCTTATCTATCCCTTTCCTAATGGTTCCTAAGGTTAGTTTTTTTGTTCTTGCTGTTGCTGTTTTTTGACTGCTGCTGCACATTGAGTGGATGTTTTCAGAGAGCTATCCACAATGACTTTACAATATCTTTCTTGAGTGTTAACAGCTAATTTAGACACCATCATTTTGGATATATATAGTTGGGATTATGTTTTCCATTGAGAATTACTTTGCATTTATCAACAGCTTAATAACTGATTTTAATTAACTGATTTTTGAAAAAAGCTTCCAGGTGGTCTTTTAGTATATGTACGGGATAGTAACCTATGTAAGCAGCGCACACATACTTTTTGCCTTGACCTTATATTACAACAAATGCATATTTCTACAAACTGACCCTGCTTGATGGTGATTCATTCCAATGTATTTCAGAGGTTAAAAGAGAAGAACAGTGGTTAGAATATACATTCCTCAAGCATGTCAAGTCATACTGCATATTCCAGAATACACTGGTAAAATGCAGAATGTGGTTCTTAACCTTGACCCTTTTAATTTTTTTATCATATATTAAAGATTCTAAAAGGAACAACAGATAAACCCTAGCCTATAAATTGCAAATGTTTAATATATTTAAATTATTAGTTAAAAAGGCTTTCTATTAACATTATATTATGTGCAACTTTTCCAGTGCAGAATTGCATTTCACATGCTGTACTAAAAATAAAGCTTATGCAGGCTTACAGAAGCACTTGGCTTATGATTTACATCCAAAATACTGCACACAATTTTTCAGATTTTTCTAAGCAAGTTTTATATTGCATTAGTAAAATAAAACATACAATTATTTTCAATATTAAGAAATAGTACACATTATTGCAATTAAATTTTGACAAGTTTCAGTATAATGTATAGTTGAATAGAAATTATATTAAATATTTCCCTCTCAAAATCCCTAGTTAGTGTTCTCTCTCTGGTTGGATAGACTCAACAGTAACAGGACATTCAGTTCTGTTCTACATACCATGCAATACTTCGGTTGTCAATATGATTACACAGAGTGCAAGAAAAAACACAATTTTGGCCAGTAAGTGGAGAAATGAGCATATTTATTTTCTTAGTAATGCACCATCAAGTTGTTTACCCAGAGAGGACTTGCTCTGTGTAAAGAAAAGATCTCAGAGCAGTGGGAATGCTGCAGACTTTGATATGTTTCCGACCCCTGTATAAGTAAGAACTGAAGGATTAAATTCTTTCCTTTTCCCAGGTGCCAGTTTCTTATTGGTTGTAATCAATTTTCATTTGTCTTTGCTTTTTCACAGTACATGTTTATGCTAATTACAATATGCCTAGTGATTTTTTTAAAATGTAAAAATAATATCACGTTATCTACTAAACCACATCTTACAGAACCTGGAGCAATTCTCAGACGTAATTTAGTGGGCTATTCTCTTTTTATATAGTTTGTGAGTTTAGTGCTGGGGGAAGGCTTCAGCTACACAACACTGGAGATAAGTCCTCTACTTGCCCACCGAAGAAATGCCACAAGATTAAACAAATCCACACATCAAACACTATATATGCACATATTTGTGGATGCTAGAATTTGAACCCTGATCATTTATTTCCAAAACCACAGCCTTCTGTTACTTGTATATTTGTAATTATGGCAAGAGTTATCACTGTCAGAACAAGGAGCAAAGCTAGACACACTTAGAAAAAGTGAATAACTGGGGCTTGTTACTAAAAATCTTAATAAATATATTTAATAACGTATTTTTTTTAACAGTTGGGTGTCCGATATCACAATTGTCTGTCTGGAAAAACTACTGATTCCACAACTCCCCCGCCCCTCCAAAAAAATATTGATTCTCCCTATAATGTAATCACTATAGATTAGAAAACATCAAGCAGTTCCACTAGCTTTCTCCATGATAAAAATTGACATTACACTTCTTAGTTTAGTGCTGATGTGCATAAAGTACTACGATGAGCTTTGACATGTGTCATTGTACTTAGCTACAAATGCATTACAAGAAATTACAAGGGATGCTATCAGAAAATTGAAAATCCAATGAGTGTTTCACTTAGTTACTGTAATTCCTCAGTGCTATTCCAATCTTGTGCAAATTAGAAGCCACTTACAGCTCTGAAGACTGACAGGAAACTGAATGAGGTTTTCATTATGCTCTTAATAGGCTGACTGGGTTATTTCCTGTTAAAAGGTTTGAGGAAAATGATATGACACACCTCTATATTCAAACCAGAGAGAAGAATTAAATTTTTTTTCATCAAATTCTGCTCAACAGTGAGTTGATCAAAAAAATTTCCTAAGATACTAGAATTAGGAAAGCATTTTCTTTCGTTTTATTAGCGCTATAGCAATAGTGTCAATACTTAATGCCATGGTTAAATGAGTGAATGATTTACTTATATCTGGCATTTATAAATCACTTTTCATAATAGGATATTTCAGTGGTTTATGAACATTAAGCAAAACTTCCTAATAGCTCCTGTAATATATGTTGTATTAACCATCCCAAAACTTCATTCATACTGAGTTAAAGTTGCAGTGTGGTGCCTTGTGCCCTTCTAGGATATCAAGTTCAGCTACATTCACATCTCTGAACGCCAGGAAATGTAGAGTTATGGTACTTGCCATTGACAGAACACAACCTTAACTCTTCCCTGTGGAGCTGACAATAGTCACTGGGATTGACTCAGTGAGCATGGTGCCATCATAAAAACAGACAAAAAGACTAGGAGATTGTTCCATTGTTTGTCTTGTGTTCCACATATTTTGAATTCCACTATTTAACTGCATGGACTCCAGCTGCACTAATCAGGACATGCAGGTGAATTAACAACAGATAGTGGGATGGGTTTATGCAGCAGACCACAATTTTATTAATTTAATACTGGGGAGCAGTGCTAGATGCTCATTCCCACTCTCACATACCCAGGCATTGGTTCAGTGCAGGGTTACCATACAACTAATACATCCTCCAGACCCTCTTAGACCTATCCCTAAGACTCAGCTCACCTCTGAATCCTCTCTCTCCCCCACAAACAGGGATGGGGATGTGGACCCAGGGGGGAACTTCAGTCCACAAAAAATTAAGGGTTCACCAGTAAAATCCTGGGTGCCATTTACCTCTGGGAGCTGGTCCTTTTAACCTTTGTTTGTACTTGTCATAGGCTGCAAGTTCCAACAGGCTATACAGTCTTACGTTTCATCAAACATTGAAGTCCTATTTCTTTCAAATTTCACTGTGCCTCCATAATGGATACTGTAATGAAAATGAAAATCCTGCTGAACGAACCAACAAACCCTTCCTGTGGGTCGATGAGGGAAGGCGGATTCACTGTGTTTGGTGTAGCTGTGCTAAATGGTGGAGGGCTTAGTTAGAGACGGTTGGCAGAGTTCTCACTGTGACACGAGGAATAGTGCACACACATCAAATATACCTCATTTCAGCACTCATTTCTGTAAGTTGTGGCAGTGCATGGGGTTGGTCATGTTGCAGGAACTGTCAGAAGTCTAGCAGCATACATGACTGGAGTTTCCCAGGTTTAGTGAGGAATAAACGACGGAAGGGTCTCAGAACTGGTCTATACTAGCTGGGTAAGTTGGCTTAAGTTACAATACTTCAGCTATGTGAATAAGGTATCTAGAGTCAACATAGCTTATGTTGACTTACTGCAGGGTCTACACCACTCTGCATCAAGGAGAGATGCTTTCCCGTCGACTTAGACTAAACTGACCCATGCTGCATCGATCGCAGCAGTGTTGATCCCCGGTAAGTGTAGATATCACCTCAAAAGGATACATCAGGGAAGCAATGAAGGAGCAGTAATATTTTTCAAGTCTGGGGTAGTGTGTGCAGAGGCCAGACGTAGATGGCTCATGTTCACTATGCCTGACTTAGTCAGAGTTTGCTTTAGCAAAGAAAAAGTGTTAGACTGTCCTAAAAGGCTTTGTTCCCAAAGTGTTTTGTTGTATCGCTACTATGAGTGTAATTGGCACAGGTGGAGTATCGCTCGAAGTTGGCAAAGCTAAGATTGTGTCATGGGGATCACATGTACTTTAACTCTTCATTTTCTGATTTTCAGAGGTTTGAGTGTAGCTAAACTTGACATACTGGAAGGGCACAAGGCACCATGGGGCATCCTTAATTCTGTATTAGTGAACATTTGGGAGCAGTTAATTTCCCTTTTTTAAAATAACTTCTCAGTCCAGCTCTCTCCCTGCACAGCCTCTGGCTCCTGGGCAATGATTAAACCTGTCACAGAATGCATTGGCCGCATGTTGGTCTTTGCTGCCCCTGCATCAGCTCAGCTCACATCTCTTTGCCCATCTGGCACAGCCCAGTTCTCTCTCTCACGGAGAGGCTTGCATCACCAAGGGTCTTACAGGTTTTAGGAGCTGGGAACAGAATACAGGAACAATGCAGTGACCAACTATGGAGTCAGTGGCGCATGTTTTGAAGAGGGACGTGACCCAAGTTGCTCTTGGGCTCAGCACAATATATTACCAAGTCTTTGATCAGGTGTAAAGAAACCAAAGGGTTTCTATTTGGCTGTCACCCATTTCAGTCAGGGCAATATCTGCAGCCACCTGCCTCCACAACCAAAACAAGTCACTCCAGGCAAATTAAAAGAACAGTAGTCCCACCTCAGGCATGCCTTCCCTCAGGGAAGATCAGACAAGAGAAATTTCTCAAGACATTCTTGGCCTCAGGCAGGCCTCCTGCAGAGTCAGAGCTGGAGATCTGCTTTCCTTCCTGGTCAGTCTCCAGCTGAACTGTGCTCTCCCCTTTAGGCCCCTCCCTCTAAGTCTGACACCTATTGCAGGTGTAGCAGGGCAGGGCTGACAGAGCCCACAATAGCGCATTAACTCTTTCCTGGATAGTGTGGAGTTTCTCTACCCTATCATAGGGGACAGAAATAGTAAAGTATGGATATACGGTGATTTGGGGGAAAAGAACTGAACTCCTCTGCCACAACATCCCTTCTGCACAACTCTCATCTCCTCCTTTCCATGTACTTACTTTTCCATGTACTGCTCTAAGATACCAAATATTCCTCCTCATTGCTCCAAACTTCCACATCCCCTCAACTGCGTCAATTCCTGCACTACTGCTCCAACCCCACTCCAGGTCCTCCAACATTCCCTTCATCATGGCCCTTCCTCTGACTACTTCAAACCTCCAGTGCTCTGAGCCCCCTCTTCCTCTGTCACCTACACAATGAACACCAGTTCCACCCTCTTCCTTGCTATTTTATGCCCCTGTTAATCTCGGAGGGACTGTGGGGAGGTGAAGCAACTGTGAGGAACATATGCACTAGCTGGAGGCAGGAGGGACCACGAGAGTGGAGATGCAGAGTCCTTACCCCAGATCTGGGCCTAGTGTATTGGAAGGGACTCTACACAGCCATCTGCAGCACAAGATGCCCCAAAAAGTGCAAAATGGCCCATTCATCTATGAGATGCTCTTAGATGAATGAGAACACCCTATGGAGATGAATTTAGCCTGAAATAATAGCTCTGAGATTTGTGAATTCATCCATTCACCACAGTGGGTATTCTCATTCCCCCACCCACAGTGTCAGCACTTAAGAGCTTGTGCTATTTACCAAAAATGCCCATTCCCAGCTCCTGATCTCGGCCTCTGCTTTGTATGCCTGTGCAGTGCACCAAGTATTCCTGTTCCTTCCCACTCAACACTGTGTTCCTGTGCCATGCATGGAACACGATCAGGAAAAGAGCTCAGAATAGAACCCGAACCTCCAATCACCTCCTCTAACCCCAGTAACTACACCAATACTAAAAGTTCTCTCTCTCTCTGGCACAAGTCCCCTTATAATACAATTTTACATTTAAGGCACATGATGCATAAACATTGTATAGCCATTGAAGTTTTTAGAGAACCAGTCAAAATTTTGTTCCACAGCATATAAATCCCAGGCAAAATACACCAGCCAGAACATTAAAAAAAGGATAGGAAGAATAGAAGTTCTTGATACAACAATGACACAGTCTCAGCAAATCAGTTAATATTGTTTTCTCCTACTACAGTAACATTAGTTTCCATATTTTGTACTATAGCACTTCATTCTAATTTACAAACACAGAGGAGCCTTGAGAAAGATTTCCTGATTTCCTATTGATTACTGTATCAATGAAGCACTTGACTGTTGCCATGGCAATGTGCAGTTGAGTTTTTTGTTTTTATTGATACAAACAAAGCAAACCTGTTTCTTTATTTTTATTATTTCACTTTTACATATGCTCATGATTAAAAATAATATGACTATGAGTCAGGCATTTTCTGGAGGCTAAAAATCAGACACCTCAGCCTTCACCCCTACATTAGCTGCCTGGAAATGCTCAGAGTACACCACTGTTTAAATACAATTATCAAATACAATTGTTGCTAGCTAGTCTCACTTCTGGGCATTATTCACAAAAATTTAAAAAAGGTAAAACCCTGTCTTCAGTCGTTCAAGCTTGTAAGACACCGACATGTTTACAAGGCTATTATATATTTATGAAAAAGATGGTTTTGGATTAACTGAATAAAGTACGGTCTGTTTCCTACATGAATTACAGAAAAATCTCAGAATGATAGTAAGCAACTGCCAGTCTTCTGTACCTAAATCTGTATGATAAAATGATTACATTTATACCAATACTTAGCACTGGACATAAATGACAAACAAAACAGTATCATGAGATCAAATCTATTGCTTTTTTTCTTTTAAATGAATGCCTCAGTGTGATCTACTAGTATGGTGACCATGAGTCTGTGACAATGTTGTATTTTGATTTGTATCTTTAAGTGCATAGTTAAAAAATAATAGTCAGTGCAGTGATGTTATAAGTGATGTGTTTGGCGTGTAGGTGGATGAAAAGAATGTGGTAAATAGCAGTAGCACAGAGGAAGGGAAATAGGTCCTACTATTCTGATGTTACCAACTCAAACTGGCTCCAGTTTTCACAGAAAGATGAAGATCTATGTGTTACATAAAAACTAAATGTGTTAATTACTTAAAAGGAGTTTCAAAAGTAATAAATCTTCAGAGCCTAGAACTTCCAAAGGAACTCAACTTCTTTGAGCTCCTTTGAAAACAGCACCCAGAATGGTTAAAGAAAAAAATATCAAACAGATTGTGGACTGAAGAATCCACAATCATTATTTGGAAATATTTTCAAAATTACTACAGCAAAATTACTAGAGAGCACTGCTATAGTGTCTTCCATCTGATGATACCAAAACAGTCTGCAGAGGCCAGATTCTGCCATCATTACTCATGGCGAGTAGTATTTTGCTCTAAAGGGAGTCTCATTATTTGCAATGGCAGCTGAAAAGTCAATTAATGGAGGAGAATTTTCAGCTGCATAAAGGTGATGGGGTTGGTCCAATGCCAATTGTTTCTACCCCTGCTTCATCTTGACATTGATATAAGGGGCATGCTAAAAGTTTGAAAGAGCTTGACTGCGGGTGGGTAGAGAGTTGTACTATGTCAGTTTGCTAGTTGGCATATGATCCCATGGGTAGCAGGCAATCAACTGTTAGCAGCCATGGAGCTGCACTAATTTATGTTGGGGCTTGAAGCAGGGTCGGGTAGCTTGGTTTGTTTAGACTGAACTGCAGTCATACCAAACAAGCTTTAATCTAGCTAGCTTTGGTATTGATAGCAGTGAAGCATCAGTAGAATGGGTTTCATTGCAGACTAGCAACCAGAGAAATTACCCAGGGTTCCCTGCAGGCTGCGTATAGCGCATGTTGAAGCCTGCGGTACCACAGTTAGTTAAAGCTACCTTGGGTATGTCTACACAGACTCCAATCACACCCCATGATTGCAAGGTAGATATACCCAGAGAATCAGAAGACAAGTTCCCTGATAACCTCTCCTCTCCACTCATCCCCCTCCTGTGAAAAAGTTATCTTCATTCAGGAGAGTAGCCCTAAGAGTTCAATTTCTATATTTTCTCTTTTAACGTGCTATATTAGTCAACTCTTTCACTAGATTATATTGCCATAATTATTTACTTTTTACCAATCCCCGATCCTTTTGTCATTGTGACCATGGGATGGTGGTGGGTTTTTTGTTGTTGTTTTGTTTTTAAAGATCAGGATGTTCTGAATAAACCTGAAATAAAAGTCATTTAAAAATAAACACTTAAAATGTAAAGTAATGTGCTCTGCCACTGAAAAAGTTTTGTTTAATGCAGTCATTTCAAACTGTAAAGGTTAATTCATGTGGCGTTGTCATAATTAATTCACAATTATTCCAGCTATTTCTTGAGACAACTTTAATACAATGTGAGGTGGAAAATGAGGCAAAGATACTTTTAACTATGCTAAGAAATAGGACAGAGAAAGCGAGTAGGAATTGAAATTTAGTTTCTTGACAGATCATTTCTTTCTCAGGGCCAGATACTTGTACCATAGAAACAAGGAGATCTTTGTCAGTCACTGACTTCACTGGGCTCAGGACCAGATAGTTAAGTGGTGTGCAGGGCCTCCTGAGGATTCCCTTGCAATGGGGTATATTTAATCCTTATTTTGGCATATACATTTTGTATGTTTACCTTGCATGTCCTTATGGCAGGATTTTCTTCCATTCCCTAACCTTCATTGCAGAAACCTCCACAGATTCTTCTGCACCACACTTCTCCCTCAAAGCTCTGTGTTATAGGGACCCATCCAACCTTTTTCCCCAAGAAGGGACTTTGCTCAACAGCAATGGTTACATCAAAGAGAGGCAAGAGGTATCAGAGACATGCATCCCAGAGCAGGGTGAATTGATGTTGCACCACTTCCACACTCTACTGACTCGGAAAATCAATATCTGAGCATGGAAATCACTCAGATAGCAGTAGGTGTGTCAACACCACTGGTTTTAAAAGCTCAGAGTTACAAAGTTTTAAAAATATCAAAAAGAAGAGTCTGTATACTCCGGGGGGCAGCAACAGACAATTTCAAATCAAAACTGGTTGCAGCAAGATGGAGCCAAATACGTATGGACGGACGGATGGACGGACAAAAGAAAGGATAACAAAGGTCCAAAAAGATACCACACATCAAGACAATCACATTATTTTTTTAAACCTTTTTACACAGTGTTACAGGGCTGACATGCATCCCAGTTTTGCCTCCAGTTTGATACTGGTATTTTAAATTTCAGAGAACACAGGATATTTATTCTGTTTTTGTTAAACCATCATTACTAGGATTCAGTTTTTTTCTTGCCTGATCATTAACCACTGACATAATTAACATGTACTCATTGAAGCCCCAGCACAGTTAGAATATAATCACCCATCGATTTGATTCATGAAAGTGTCTGTGTAGGAACATTAAGATAGATTAAGTTCCTTAAAGTGTCTTGGATACAGAAGCAAAACAAAAGCAAGTTGGGAGTTACAAACTGTGGAGTGGTGCTAATTAACAACTCAATTAAAAAAGGCAAATTAAACTTTATGGTTCGTTATCCTCCACTGCTTAATAAATTGTTTTGCTAAGCAAATGATTTAAAATGATCATTCTAGCAAACTGAAATAGCATCTATTTTTCACCTTTATACAAAATACTTCACTTACGGTGCGTGCATTATAAATTCCAGTACATCTTCATTATTACTGTTTTAATTTAGGTGTGTTTTCCTCAAATGAAAAAGGTTGTAGATAATTTGCTATCTATATTAAGAATTACTTGTATTTTTATTTCTTGATTGCTTTTTTTTTTTAAATCTATTTAGCAGAAGTTCTCTTTTGGGGGAGAAAATGGTAAGTACCTTTCCATAATCATTCTTAGCTTGCCTTCTTCAGCATTTTATGATTTGCAGAGACACTATAATCTGCTTAACATCAATGTTTCAAAGCTTAATGTGTTCTGAACCTGTGGAATTGACATGCATCCGACGAAGTGGGTATTCACCCATGAAAGTTCATGCTCCAAAATGTCTGTTAGTCTATAAGGTGCCACAGGATTCTTTGCTGCTTTTACAGATCCAGACTAACACAACTACCCCTCTGATATTTGTGGAATTACTGTTTGATAATTTTAAGTTCTTTACAATGCCTTCAGACAAACATTATGCAGAAAAAACTTTTTCAGAGATTGAATGTTATCAGACTTCAAAAGAGATGATCTCACAATACAATGTCCAATATTCACATTTTCTGACTTAACTAAGTTAGTAGAAATTATACTTTTATGTGTAATTTATTCTGTATTTCTATACCGAAACACATACACGTAGACACATTTTACTGAAAAAAGTATTGCATTGACTTGAAAGAAGCATTTTCATCGATTTTTAATTTTGTCTACACAATTACACTAATGTCAAAATAAAACATTAAGGATATTATCTGAGCAGAAACTCTAATATTAAAACTTAATGAAATATGACGGTCTAAAGTTATTTATAACATGATTAAAACCCTCAAGAGTGAAACGGAAAATAAAGCATGAGCTTTTAGAGACTGCTAGGAATGTTTTCGTTTTCAATTTACTTCAAACATGAATTCTAAAACCCCAGTCTTGCCAAGATTAATGGATGTGCTCCACTTTATTTGCTGAGTAGTCCCAAGTGCATGAAGTTAAACATGTATATTAAAACAATCTACACGTGAAAATTAATCTGAAATAAGTTAGGGTATAAATTTAAGAGTCTTGATTAACTCCATGTGTAGACACTCTTATTTCAGAAAAAAGCACATCATGCACATGGAGTTAATCAGGAATATTTAATCAGGGACAGCTATTCTAGAATAATTCTCCCTATAGACAAGCCCTAGCCTCGACCTATGCTATGAAGTTTTGACGGCATACCTACGTTGGTCAGGGATATAAAAATAAAAACAGTCCACAGAAATGTAGCTATCCCAACCAACTTCCCCTTGTGCAGATGCAGCTATTTCAGCAAGAGTTCTTTGGAAGTATAGGAAAGTGGTTTAAATACACCCACAAAATAGCTCCTTTTTCTGATATAAACTGGGTCTCCACTAGAGGCTCTGCTAGTATAGCTAAACTAGTATAGCTATATCAGCAAAACTTTTGTAGTATAGACTAGCCATAAGTCTCCGCAGGATCTATGTTTTTAGCTCCCTCATTAAAATATGTCCACTAGAATCCCAAAGGGATTGTAGTAGGGCTAGGTGCAAAGTCTTTGTCACAGTTTAGTCTTTGTGGTGTTACTTTTTTCACCATTTTTTGTCAGCCCTAGTTTATGAAGGTACTTAAGCATGTGCCTAATTTTAAGCACATGAGCATGATCTGCAATTATGCCTTATCTGGAGTTGTTTTTTTTCATGCCCACTTACACTTTGTGAAGGTCAGTCTAGGTGTTGAGATCCATGTGATTTCATATGGGTTATTACATATAGCATCTCAGTTAATGCTAAATTCTGGGCATTTTATAAAGTAATTTGTTAATAAATTTTTTTTTTTTAAATGTGAAGTAATGGGACCCAGAGTTTCAGAAAGCTATTTTTTCTTATAATAGTGTAAGTTTCACCCTATTAGCAGTAACCTGACATTTGTCATCATCACATTGTTCATTTGCCTTGTACATTAACTCTTTCCTTTAACCTTGGTCTTGTACGGGTTGTAGACTGTAAGTTATCTAGGGCAAGAACTGTCTACTCTGTTTGTACACTGCTTAGCACAATATGACCCCATTATTGGTTGGTCCCTAGGCACTACTGTAATAATCATAAATAATAATATCATCTCAGCCTAAACACTAATCACATTTGACTCAAGAATCAACTCTGCCTCAAGAACTCACTTTAGTTAAGACATATAAAGGCAGAGAACAAACTCCCTGGCTGTTTGCCAGAGTTACCCTACAGAACTACATCAAAATAAACATGCACAAAAAACAGCATTTCTTCCCTGTTGCATGCTGATCGGAAGAATATGTATAACAAATGTGTAATAACATTTGCAATGAGTGAGAGTAGAACTGGTCCATTTTTTAAATTACCAAATATATTCAAAATTCCCAAGTTGTCTAAATCTAGCATGGGTTAAAAATGGACTCTCTTGTGGTTTGTTTATTTATTTTTGCAATTACTCTATTAGACATTCACGACTAGCCTGTTTACTCGCAGGGTTCAGACTGCAGGGCTGTTTAACTGCAGTGTAGACATTCCGGCTCAGGCTGCAATCTGAGCTCTGGGACACTCAAACCTCACAGGGTCCTAGAGTCTTGACTCCAGCCCAAGCCTGGACATCTACACTGCAATTCAACAGTCCTGAAGCCCAAGTCTCACAAGCCTGAGTCAGCTGGCACGAGCCAGCTGCAGGTTTTTAACTGCAGTGTGGACATACCTATAACTTCCAAGGTATTGAGACGCACTTTCCATCGCAACTCCCATGTGCTAGAAAATCCTGCATATTGACCTTTGTGGAAAGTCACCATTTCAGTGCCTCCAGAGGGAAAAAGATAGAAGAAAGAGTCTGGAGCCGCTGGGTCTTCAGAAGGTGTAACAAAAGCCATTTGGCTTATGGCTTTACATTTACTGGCAAAAGAATATTGCAAGCTTGTCTTCACTACAGTACTAACTCAAGCTATAACTCAAATTATGTCCCTAACCTGACTCCCATCCACACAAAGAAGTCTCTAGCTGGAGTTAACGGATGCTTCAAGTTCCAGCTAGCTGGTCCATCAAGCAGGTGGGTGAAAGTGTGAATGCTGCTGACACTGGAACTAGCAATGGAGCACGGATGGAGCAGCTGGAGTTACAACAATGCATTAGCCGCTAATCCAATCGCTTTGTTTAGTTCCGATGTTGTTTTATAATGTGATTGCTCTCATGGACCTAGGGTAGCTTGAATGCAGTAAAGTAAGTGTACTCAAGCTAACTGTTGCAGTGGACACAAGCCCAAAGCAATGGCGTCTCTTATATAACAGTATACATGGTAATGAAAGCATGAATCCCAGCAAGCTGTGTAGAAATGTCCAAGCACATCATAAAGACTATGCCGACTCTGTCAGCTGATGTTAACATAGCTTAAAACAAAGGAACACACAAGGCCGTGTTCTCACCCTACTCCAAGAAAAAGAAAAAAAGAGCTTTTCACAAAATGTCCCCTTTCTCAGAAAAAAAATTACAGATGCCCAAGTGCCTCGTGGTATCCTTAAGAATTGCTTAAAACAAATAAGCCTCGTGCAACTGTTGGAGAGTTATTCCTATTCCTACCATTCATTATTTGTGTTGTTGAAATCATGTTAGGAAAAAAAATAACGGACAGTGTTAAAATGTTCCAGCTGTCCTATACCACTGTCAAACACCACATTGATTAAATGCCCCATGAAGTATAATCCCACTAGATTGAAGACATACAAAAATCACTGAAGTACTTTGTACTTCAACATAAGTTTACTAATACTACCAGACTAGCAAAAATTGTTGTTTCTATTTAATTATTTAATTAATAAGATTTCTGAAATTGTGTTCTGCAGACCATTCTTCACAATTGCTATAGCAGCTGAAGTTTTTAATCTTCTCTATAGTTTGTTTATTTAAAGAAAATATTCATTGGGAAAGCTGTTTTCTTTCCCCCTTCAGGCTGTACTAGGGAAGTCTCAGCTATGAGAAACAATAATAAAAACCTTATCAACAGTTAAAGATGTCCAGCCACCAATGAATTGATCTATCTGTATTAACCACTGAGAGGCACTTGAAGCCAAGAGATTTTCATGTAACATATATCTAAGATCATTAAGAGAACAACTCATATGGATGGTAATATATACATAACATTTTTAAAACAGCCACATGTACCAAAGAACAACAAGGTTGAGTAAACTGTACAACATTATTTCAAATTTTACTGAGTCAAACATTTGCAACACTGATCTCTATCACTGTGAACTACTTATTTGATACTAGTTATGCATATGTGCCTGTATTCTTACACAAATACAGTCCCTCGAGGGAACCATTGTGTAATCCTGAAAAGCTAATGATGAAGGACCCAGAACTTCCCTATTTTGTTATATTAAGGATCTATAGTTATGAGTACCTTCTTCAGAGTTCACAGGCAGAAGGAGCCTACCAGTCTCCTCATCTGCTGAATTAGCACAACCTGAAGCAGTTCTGTCATTCAATCTCTAACAGGAAAGTGATGCTTCTAGGAAGCTGAATCAGCAGAGGAAAGGATTAGAGGTCTCCTGGAGGCAAAGCTAGAAGTAAATGCAGCTAGATAGTGTATATAATGACCTGAAAACATTATAAAGAGAAGGGGCAGATGAAGAATGAGGAGGGGAAGAGAAGACAAGTGAAATCTCATTAAAAAAGGACAAGAAAGTTAAAGGGATTAAAACGGATAGGGAAAACAAGAGACCCAATGGGGACAATAGAAAAATAAAAAAAAGTAAAAGTAAGGGAGAGGAGGATAAAGAAAACAAAAAAGCAAAGTGAATTTAGTTTTACCTCATTCCAGCTCAGCTGAGAAACACATGAAATCATCCTGAGAATCAGAGGTGTTGGGGGAAATGCATAGACAAGCCTCTTCATCCAAGAAAGGAAGAAGGCATCCCCCAACACATTGTGACCTGGACCCCCTTTTAAACAGAATGTGACTTTTTTTTGTTTGTAACTGTAGCAGTAGCAAAGAGGTTTGCTGCTGGAAATCCCGAAGTCACCAATAAAGTCTGGGGCTCTGCATGAAGCTGCAGTATCAAGTTCAATTGTGGCCCTGATGGGACAGTCTTCTTGTCCCCGCAGGATGGTACTGAGGGTTTTGAACACTCTGAAGTACCTGCTGACATAGAGGGAAACTTGGTCTTATATGGTACCAAAAAGCTCATTAGAGAAGGTACTGAGAAAGGGATTATGTCCGATGGTACTACTCTTCTATATTTGCTCTGTCCATCTCCTTCCAGATGTTACTGGAGCCTTCTCAGAACTATGTTTGCTCTTAGGTAGCTATAGGGTTTCTCTGCTCTACCAGTGTCAGAGGAGCCCTTAACTTCTGTAGCACAGAGCTTTGAAGTTGAAGCTTCTGAGGCCCTTGACCTGCTTGGACAGTGAGGTCTTTTCAAGGAGGTCTCTTGAGCTTTTCCTCTTCTGGGGAAGTGCTGATACACTGGGATACTGATACACAGCAGGGTTCTCCTGACCTAGCTCTGACTGGCTAAGAAACCACTCCATTATTAATAGATGACGCTTGCTTTCCCAGTTCTTCCCTGCCATAGATTTGAGAGCTAAACAGAAATTACAATTCTGTGGGATGTGTGACCCTCCTAAACAGAGTGTCCTTGAGCGTCCATCACAATTTGGGATTGCCTCTCAGCAAGGGATGCAGAGTTTAAAACCCGGTGGACTGGGCATGCCCTTCTCAAAGAGGAAGGCCTGTCATGAAGGAGGAAAATGATAAAAACAGTTGTCCAAATTAAAAACTAATAAAATAAACAGAAAGTAAGCAAGGGCGATTAGCTGACACATGCTCGAGGCAAACATGCTAAGCTCAGTTTTAGGCCAAGGTGTCTGAGAAACAACTGAGGATGGTTTGCCCAGGCAGCCTGATATAATCTCAGTGCGGGGCCTGAGAATATCAATGGCACATGTGTGGGCCCAATGGATATTGTTAAAGAACATCTCCGATTGATGGCACATGGGGCACCTATCTCATCTGAAGTGGAGGACCCGCAGGGACACTACTCAAAGAGGAATGGGATGACTGGCTCCTACTGCACCTATCTATAATGTTTAGGAAAAAAAGCTGTGTGATCATGAGTGGAGAAAATTCCATTTAAGTGATGGATGCTGGAGGTCTCATTCTGCTGGACTAAAATATCTTTGGAATTTCTAAATATTATAAATGTACATGGTTTTATTAATCCTAAAGGCTCTTTTGCAGAGAGTAAATAAATCTAAGATGGGAAAGGCATGTATCCCTTACCGAAAATCATTCATTTATGTGAAGTCATCATATACTAAAAAGCATGCTAAGAAACTGAAGACATGCATGTAACCATAGGCACCGACTCCGTGTGTGCTCCGGGGCTGAAGCATCCATGGGGAAAAATTGGTTGGTAGCTCCCCATCCCACTCACTGCCCTATCTTGCCTCTGCCTCTTCCCTTGAGCGTGCTGCATGCCCGCTTTTTCCCCTGAGCTCCCAGCACTTGTGTCGCGAAACAACTGTTTTGCACGGCAAGCACTGGGAGGTAGGGGGAACAGCGCACACAGGGGAGGAGTAGGGACCAGGGTGAGAATTTGGAGGAGGGGTCCAATAGGGGCAGAGAGGAGGCAGAGTTGGAGCAGGACTTTGGGGAAGGGGTTGGAATGGGGGCAGGGAAAGGGTGGAGTCGGGGCAGAGCCAGGGGGCACAAGCACCCAGTGGCACCACGGAAAATTGGCACCTATGCACGTGACCATGGAAGCTTCTTTTGTGCTGCACAATTTCATGACTAACAAAGATGGTAAAAGTATATATTATGATTTGACTGGCAATAGCATCTCCAGGACTGCCATAGCAGCACTCTGAGGCTGAAAATGGGACTTTTAAGACTTTGAGTAGACAAGTCAATGAGCAAGGAGGGAAAATTTATGAGGGAGACTCCATAGCCTGCAAACTCTGACGTACTGGCTCAGGTGAACGTATCTGTCTTCTGCTGGCCTGACAAGCACAGGTATGTAACAGTTCTATCTACAGCTTAGAGCTTTACATATTGGGGAGTCTGCCTGATTGAACAATCACAAAACCCAAGATATTCCTCTTGGAATAAGAAACTGAGTTCTTTAAGTGAATCATGTACAAAGTGCACAGATTGCAAACATGGCCTGATTTCCAATTAGGCATGATAGACATATGCCTAGTGTTGCCAACATTCGAGGGGTACCTTACCTCTCAAAAACTGTGTGCAACACAAATGTCAAGTGTAGGCGGGCGAGGGAGGGGCTGAAGATGCTGAGCCTAGTAGCATGTAAGGTGTAAATCCAGCCCTGGTTGTAAATGTTTTAAAGTCACTGCCCTCTAAGGAATATAACATAACTGGTTTGATGTAGGTTATGTGTACTTTGTTCCCTCTACTAACTGAGCAAGTGGAAGCTACTTCACATCAACAGGTTAAGTTTGTGTTTTTGAAGCTGAAAGACAAATCTAGATGTCTCTCCTTTCTGTTGTATTTATTTTTTACAATGTTACTGCACAAGCACTGTTAAAAGACATCTAGACATGAGGTATCCTTGAAGCTTCATTAATATAACATATTTAGTACTGCTCAGATAGTTTCAAAGTGACTAAATATACTCCACTTGGTGCGCTAGTTCACTTTGGGGCTGAAGGGACTGAAATAGCAATTTAACTG
The DNA here is from genome assembly GCF_003597395.2 of Chelonoidis abingdonii. NCBI lineage: Eukaryota > Metazoa > Chordata > Testudines > Testudinidae > Chelonoidis > Chelonoidis abingdonii. The sequence goes on from NC_133777.1 coordinate 28,559,014, forward strand.
TACTGTTCTTTCTAGGTAAGAGATAGTATGCCTCTTGAATACAGAATGCTGAGACTCTTTCTGCACCCTTCTAGAAGATGCTTTCAAATGGATATTCTTCATTAAGAGTTGTTTGTGTTTAAACTGGACCAGAAATCCCTGTATATATGGACTTCCCCCCCCTCCCCACTCTAACTCTCATCTCTCACTCAGGTTTTCACATTTTAAGGATTTGGGGAGGCTGGGAAACAGTGAGGATACTTCTAGAACCTTTTTGAGAGTCATCAGCTGAAGCTATTCATACAAAATTTTTATTATCTGAAAGAATAGGAAGTTTGATCTAGGGGAATGTTATGTTGCTAGTGGCAATGTACTTCTTTCTTAAAAAGCTGTTGGATATCAGCAGCAAAGTTTGTTCACTGCTTTAATCCTACTGGCTGGAATTATTCCTGAACCCATACAGAAAAAGCATCTATGTACATACATATGCTCATGCTTAATATTCAGGCTAATTATTACAATTGCCTCAATCTTCCGACCTCCACTTGCCAAAGCAGGCTGTGTCTCTTATCTTGTCACATCTAATCAAAAGCTAAATCTACTATAAGTAACAGAAAGTAGGTTCAGAAGTGTCAAAGTCACAACCCTGAAAACATAGGACATTTTTCAAATTTTAATGCCTTCTTGATTAACAGTACTTTGAAGCAGAGGGCATGCAACCAGCCCTCCAGATTTATGATAAAAAAAGAAACATGGAAGTGTAAAAATAACAATGTCTCATCTATGTTCTGTTCCTTGGAGCTTTAATTATTTTTTCACTGCAGACAAAGACGTCTGGCTTTGAACATCATTGGAGTATATCCACTCCAGAAATGATCAGTAGCAGTTCACTGCAGCCTATTTGGATCTCACCACCCAAGTGTTTATTTTTTCACAGGCTATGGCTTAACTATTCAAGTACAATTATCTACCTGACTTCACTGATTTAATCCACCAGTGTGCATTACATTCTGCAATTTAGGCATTCCTTTGTCATGTTCCACCAAGATCAAATCATTCCAAAAGCAGAAATACACCTCCCTTTTTCATCACTGAGACGCAATTTTTGGAAAGTGGAGCCATTCGTTAGACTGTTCTGTGTTTTTACTCTGCAGGATTAAACAAATCTGACTCCTTGCTTTTTTTTTTATTTTTGTTTTTATTATTATTACCATTCAACATAAGGATCAAAAGGCTCAAAAATCAGCTATTGCAAGGCAGACTGAATTATGGCATTAAAACATACCAGATAGGACAGGTTTCTTGACTATGTAAAATTATTGCTCAATTTTCCACAGCAATTTTGATTTTCTGGTCAGAAGGAGAGAACACTATTTTCTGCAGAAATTTGTAAGATATACAGCAAAGGATGCTTTCTTTTCATGTCCCTGTTACTATTTTTGCATATTTGAGAAAACCTTAAATCTGCATAAAATAATAACATGATAGCAAATAAAACTGTGTTCCTTTGTTTAGGTCTGTTTCCCTTCATATATCACACACTGTTTAAAAATAATTGCAAGCATAATTGTGATGTTGCATTCCACAACTAACTTCCTGTGGAGAGCAACAATGCCCTCATTGAAAAGTCACTTGAAGCATTTTTTCAGAATAACTAAATTTCATGTTTAATTATGGGTGTTTATCTTAAAACAACCAAAATTATGCTATGCAATTTAGGCCTTTCAAAAATTCATTTTGTAAAACAAAAATAAAATGTGAATGTTTATTGTTATGTAAGGAATGTATATTATAGCACTTAAACTGAGGGCACAAATCACATACAATGAGAAAACAGAAGCAGATATGAAAGTTTGTAATCAAACTAGAGGTGGTGTGTTATATTTTAGCAAGTCATCTAAGTACCTCAGTTTCATGGTTAAGCATTTCTTCTATCACTTTGAAGCAGTACGGTAACATCAAGTCTGTGGAGAACTAAGTCACAACTACCTCAGGTACCTTCAGGAGATTTACAATATAACCAATGAACAACATCCTCTTCATACGATCAAGAATAATGAAGAAACTGAGCAGACACATCATTTCTCTACTAAAGTACAAAAAATGCCAGTTATTCACATACTGGTATATTATACTCAAATTTATTTTCAGTAATTATATGAAAATCTATCATTTTCTTTCCTTAGCTGTTGACAACCAAACTGAAAGGCATTAAAGCAGGTGAACAGTGAGAATGTAAATTAGAATCAGGATTTTAAGGCATAATACTACATGTCTACAAAGTCCTATATAAAAGATACCTATATGATTGTGTCCATACATGTATGTAGTTATGGCTAATATAAAGTGTGCCACCTACTGGCATATCAAAATGTGCAGTACTGTTCCTAAATGTATTGGTTCAATAAAGTTGTTGCTATACCCTGTAAATAGTTAGCTTTCTGAGTGCAGATATTAATTTCCACAGTACCCAACTGGATGAATTTTTAACAAATTGCTATACAGTATCTTTCTGTACAAAAATAATTAGATTTCTACATTTTAAGGGACCTTTTTATAGTAATCTAACCATGTAAGAGAGGCATGGTGACTGCAGCACTGCTCCTTGAGCACAGGAAGAGGAGTTCAATTTGCTTGATCCATTAGCAAGCTGCAATATGTGCTCCCTATGGTTTTCTGGCCCCAGTTGGCAGACAAAGTGAGAAGGAAGGGGGGCAGGGCATTATCATTCTCCCTTTTTAGTGTCCTGCTCCTAACTCAGGAGCAGCAACAAAGAATTCCTGGCATATGCTCTATGTCTGGATGTCATGAGGAGGCTCAGACATGCTCAATCTACACTATACAAAACTGTAACTTGTTTGGTGGTTACTGTACTAATGTACACAGCAGTTTTTCCATGTTCCATGTTATGTAATGGTTTACAAAGTTTATTAAAGAGAAAATATATCCTAATATAAACAAGTAACATAACACATGTAGTATTTAAAAAAAACCCTGAATGTTGGAAGTTAAATATGTAATTTCCTTACGTATGCTACAGTTTTTCCTAATATACTATGTTTTCAAGAACAAATTAGAATTTCATGACCAAACTAGGCTGCATTCAATTTATTAGAACAAAGTAGCTCAATATATTTTCTTTGCTGAGTAGTACTATAGTACTTTCACATTTTCCTCACATCAAAAAATTAGCCACTCTTTCTGAGCCAGACCAGATCTCTCTGTCATAAATTCCAGACCTGACATTATCTCTAGCTATCACACAGTTAGTTTGTGTGAAACAGTATGGTTTACTGAACTACAGCCATCTTTTATGCATATATTATAAGTTCAACTTTTGATGTTAACCAGGAATAATATTCTCTCTTGCTTTTCCATATTATTTATTTATGTATCACTTCACATGCAGATAGACCTTGAATCTCTTTCCAAACAGATTTGCACACTACTTTTATACTCCATGTAGGAATCATATCACCCACTCCTGAAACATAGCAACTGTTTTACAGACCACAGCAATACATCATTAGCTCAGGCCAGAACAGCTGAGAACTTGTACAACTTTGTCCAATTAAAGTCACAAGGGAAGTTTTTGTTAGTCAAAATCTTCTGACTATCCTGAGCAAAAGATTCACACTTTAGCCTAAAATAGCTTTTTGGTCCCCATTGGGCACAGATTTATGCATGTTTCACTCTACACATGTGTAGTCCCACTGAACTCAACATGACGACTCAGGTGCATAAAGCTAAACATGTAGATAAGTAACTGCAGAATCAGGGCCATTATTGATGAATGGCATCCTATGTTCTGAAGTGCTGTACAATCTATAATAAACAATAAAAAATATTGTAAGATGTAACCTTAAAACAAAAAGTGAATATACCAAAGTATAGGGATACAATTCTGATTATTCCTGAAGGAGAGGGATATGATAAAATTATGGACCCAATCATCATCTCTAACACAGTTAAGGCATTTTCTTAAAGGTGGTAGAAATAGATAAATTATGCGAACTTGCAGTTAGGGCAAGACCTCTATAATACTCAAATGACCTATGCTAAGAATGAAAAATTATATATCCAAGGGGAATAACCCTCCTTCTCACTACTTCCTACTTACTCTCTCCCCCACGACTTTTAGGAGCTGGAATGATTCAGTGCAAAATGTAAGAAATGGGAAATTAACTGTAGCTCTTTTAAAAGAGAAAAAGCTTAGGGGGGCAATGAACCATTATGATAAAAGACAAATAAGCTGGGCTCCTGTAAAGAAGCTGGAGGTGTAGTTTAGATATGCATGAAGACGATCAAAAAGCCATTTCACATAGACTGGCATGTGCAAGTAGGGCATTTTGTTTGATCTTATCCAGCTACATAAGCTAAATGAAACAAACCTTTAATTTGACTTTCTACAGTATTAGGCAACTTAGGTAACTGCCTTGAAGACTGCTATGGCCTGGGCCAAATACTGTTCCTGGAACCATTTCATGTATCATGTAAAAACACTCAATTCTTATAAAACTAGTTCATCTTTTTTCCCACTCTGGGGGGTGGGGGGGAAGACACCATGAAAGACAATCAAGAAGACTGCAGATTCTTATTGTAAATACTGAAGGGGTGAGAAGAAAAAGAATAAATCCTCATGGTAATCTCAAAATCTGAATACCTTGCTCCCGTACCTGGGACAAGAAAAGGATTTAGAGAGACAGAGAGAGGTTTTACAGACAATAGTTAATTATTTTAATCACGGGGTGGAGGGGGAGGGGAGATTTGTTCAATTTCATTTCTTAACAAAATTCCAAGCCCTGATCCTACAAACAAGTATGCACATACTTTACTAATTTCAATTAGAGCATACTTGTGAGTAAAACAAAAATACTGACATGCTTGCAAGATGATGGTTCAACTGGTCCAACAGTAGTGAAGACAAAGAGGATCTATCTCAGGCATACTTTTGAATGTACTGTACCCGTTGGGACCTCTAACACTGTCCTGAGAGGTACTATTTGAATATGAAATTTGTCTTTAGAAGAAAGTAGCTAAGGCAGAGAAAGCAAGGGTTACGTACCCATCAGTTCCCCAAAAGGTGCCCTATGTCTACTGTTGCCTGGACACTAGGAAATCAGAGACCAAATTATTATAAAAATAGTCAGCTCAAGACACAGATATTATACTCGATTTTAAAGACACATGGCCTGTAATCCCCCTCTCTCTCTTTGCAGTGGCAGGATAGAGTTTTGTTTGTTTGTTTGTTTTAAACATTACTCCAACATCCTCCACACTAATGCAAATTCAAGATAGAAGACTGGTTTTTCTACTATTTTCCCCTGCAAACGGAATTTCATATTCTTAATTCTACCTAATCTGTGTACATAGCATGATATTTCAATTCTTCAGTATCCTGTTCTTTCTTAGAAGAGCTTGATGATGATGCACCTTGTGAAAAACTTGTCACTTGTGCTTCTATTCAAATCTGATAAATGGACTAATGGGAATTAAGCAGCACTACAGAGCTTTCTATTTTTGGCATTGACAGGTGTGAAATTTTGGTTTAAAAGAACTTCTGCACCAATCTGATGAGTTTACCATGTAAATATATACACATTGGACATGTAAAACCATTCTGAGATCAGTTGTCTCTTCTGCCACCCATATTACTGTATACTGCAGTGTAATTAACAAATGGAAAGATTTGCAAAATTATTTGCCTGACATAAGACAGAAATGATAAACCCAGTGAGTACAGATGCAATCATTTTCTAAGTTCACTGTCTAGTTAAATCAGACTTCCTTCCTCCCCTTTACCTATAACCATTTGTCAGATAGGTCAAGAAAGTCTTACTGGCTAGATCAGCCATACGTTTTCCCTTCCGACATATATCAGAACTATTTGTTCTGAAGATACAACTGAGTGAAACGGGAAATGAGGATTAAATGGAAAAAATAAATAATGGGCCGAGTCAGTTTTCACTTGCATAATACAATTCCTACTGAAGTCTGCACCAATGGGGTCAAGCAGAGTTTGAATGCAGTATCGTGAAAGGCTTCTTGACTGTCTGACACAATCAGAAATGTCTAATTGTGGCATTCAGTGACAACTTTCAAAGTAGTCAATATTTTTGTATTTAAACCATCTCATATAAAAGGTTGAATTATATTCTTCTCCTCACACACTTATAGCTTTATCAGAGTGGAACAGCAGTGTCATCCAGTGGTCTGACAAGCTAAAAAATACTGTGTACTCCTTCAGAAGTCTGGGAGGACGTGCCCAAAGCGTCACTTCCTATTTATAATATTGCAGCTGGAATTTGAATTAACAGCATCAACTAGGTTCCTGCCTTAAAGGAAGATTACTAATGTTCATTTTACTGGTTATTATGAGAGTAAATTATTGAAGAAGGATTGAGATCTTTTAGCATTAGAGTGAATAAGAGCACAACTTTTTTTTTAAAATAGTTGCAATAAATTAAGGACCAGAAATTTTTTAAAAAGCTAATATGTCTGGAAAAAGAGAAAGTGATTGCACTTTAAGTCTTCTGGTTATTGTTTAATAGTGAGGTCTAGAAAGTGGCCAGCTATGCAAAGGTCTGCAAAAGGTGAAAGGCACAAGATGCCTTCCCATTTCCCTCTTTTTCCCTGTACAAGACCAAGGCGCACACTAAGTCGAGAGGAAAAGACAGGGAGAGAGTGCAGTATTATTACGAGATTAAAAAACCCAGTGCAGAGGATATTGGACAAAAGAAAGAGTTACTTTCATGGCCCATGGATGGGAAAGTCAGGCCAAAAGAGTGGGAACTAAGGGCCACCAGTCTCTGCCCAAACCCTGTCCTATCCCTATATAAAACTGATGAGGGAAAAATAATGGGGGTAGTGAACCAATCCTCTCCATGCTGGCAGGACTACAGGGATGTCTTTCCCTTGCTGATCCAGCCAAACCTCATACTCCCCAATGAACAGGGTTCTACAACATCTTATTTTTAACCCTCTACTTCTATCGTAACTTCATACATTTCATCACAATATTCAGTCATTTCCAAAACCTTCTAGTTGGAAAAACATTGCGATCATCCACTGTCCATAATAATGCATCCATTCTTCAAAGTCTCTCGGATTCTTTGGGGAAGGCACAATGCCTGTTTTATATACATTATGTATCTGTCTTACTGTTCTTCTGTGGGGCTATAGTCTGCATGCCACTGTAATAAAATGGTTTGTTCTTAAGCCAACATATATACACTGAATTCAAAACAAAACCTGACTGAGTGTGCTATGTTGAAGACCTCTTGAAACTGAAAAATTATCTGCTTAAAACCAGCTACCTGTTACCTTTCTAAGTTCAAGAAGGGAGAGCTAATTTGAGAAAGCACTGCCCTACAGAAGCCCACAAGATTCTATGCTCTATGTCTTCTAACCAAAGGGCAAGATACTGTGAGCAGGGTGCCAGAAGTGAAGTAAGATACTTGAGATCAAGTCTATTTAGGAATTGAAATATGAATTGCAAAACTTTGAACTCTAGGTATACCCCAATAGTCAAGCAGTGTGAAGACAAACTGAAGAAAACCAGAACTGAGATAGAATTGAGATAGATATATAGACTTGAAGGAAATTTATGATCTGTGCCAAGTATATAAAAGTGATAAACTGTGACTGAAATGGAAGCAAAAAAATATTTAAGAATTAATGCACAGTAGGAATTGTGAAATGTAACTAGCATTCTTTGAAGCAATCTGGATTACATATGTCAAACGACTTTTATTCAGTGGAGTAATTCTAAACCGCTCGTGAATTTCACTTCTCAAAACTCTCTCATATAATTTTATATCTAATATTTTGCACATGGGGGGATACATAAAGTAACATATTTGGCAGCGGACAAAAGATTAAATAGGAGGAGGGATAGTTCAGTGGGGATTAATGATTAAATAAGGGGAGGGATAGTAACATATTTGGCAGCGGACAAAAGATTAAATAGGGGGAGGGATAGTTCATTGGTTTGAGCAATGGCCTCCTAAACTAAGGGTTGTGAGTTCAATCCTTGAGGGGGACATTTAGGGAACCAGAATAAAACTCTGTCTGGGGATTGGTTCAGCTTCAAGCAGGGGGTTGGACTAGATGACCTACTGAAGTCCCTTCCAACCCTAATCTTCTGTGAATCTAGATCATATATAAAAAGAATATGACATTTCATGGCTTTGTTACCAGCAGGTCTACAAATTAATCTATAATTTAACATACAATAAATTACATTAATAGCAATTAATCAAAGGAAAAAAGTAGAAATAGAATAAGCACTCAAACGTAAATTATCACATATAGTTCAAATGCTCCCACCCACTACTAATATATAGCATAATAAAGCTTTAAGTGAATGAACTTAAGTGCATAAATAACTTTTCAGGACCCCCAATCAAGTTTGTATCTGTAGGTTTAAATCATATGATGTATTTTATATAAAATCAAACCCATTTTTGTATTACCTAAAATCAGCAGTGCTTGATCTATAAATGCGTATTTATTTAACCTGATGCATGTTCTCACATCCCTTTTCTGGACCACACTGGACATTTCATAAGTGGTAAATAGCTTGTTTTTAATCACTTATTCCCAATAAATGTTTGTCCACAGAAGTCCAATCTGAAACAGGCAGGTTAAGTAACATTTCTTTCCTAATTGCTTTAACTACTGTTCATTTTGGAGCAAGCTTTCCTCCTTTATTAACTGACCTGGGCTCTAATCCAAATGGAAAGCAGTTCTTAAATTAGTGAATGTAATTCATTTGTATTCGGCAGTCTAACAATTCTGTTGTGCATTTTAAAAGGAACCACATGTAATTTAAAACTGTACAGCCCTGTTTTTTTCATGTCTATTATGCACAGTCATGAACCCATCTCCTGTCTCAGTGCCTCAGATGTGAAGTATCCAAAATGTATTCATTCCATATAGGGGAAAAACCAAAACCAGAACCACCCTACATTCCTAGATCACTTGATTCAAGACCTTAAAGCTCCCACTCTGATCATTTCTAGGTCAGTTTTAGTAATCCATGCAGAACTTATTTGGTATGCATTTATTTTCTTACATCACTGTCAGCTACTCACAGACATCTGCTGTGGCTTTTGCCAGACATCTGAGCCCCAGATTTTGCAAATACGCACATGAGAAACTCTAAATATGCATGTAAATCTTCAGGATCAGGACCTTCAAATGAGAACTGAAAAATCCAATTTTGCAAGTTTATTTACAAATGTTAATCTGTGCCAGGTCTTGCCAGAACTGAGCCCCGGCACCTTTAGACTTAACAGCTCATAGCTCCCAGGCACTTGTATCAGGCTTGTTCTATCAGTTTTCAAAGAAAAAAAAAATTGCTTGATCCCTGGCACCTAATTGCTTCAGCCCCAGCATCTCTTTCATTGCAAATTAAGCACTGGTTAGGAGAAGGACATGGTTGAAGCAGCAGTGAATAGGTACCAGGAAACCTAACTTATTTGGGAGGCAGGAGCAAAACAGCTCCATCTCCCTGCCTGACCTTGCTCCTTGGCATCTCCACATTGTGCTCTTGGAAGGATGGGGAGGATAGTGCTCATGAGCAGGACACTGTTTTTACTTCCCCACCTCCACCCATTGAGCACCACTGGCCATTTTGGAAGTTAGCCAACATGATTGGTCAGTTTGGCCCCATTCAGGCAAGGGTCAAGCAGCATCCACCTATCCTGCGCATCCCTTCATTGGGTTGTATTTGGTAGAAGCAGTCACTAGGTCTCCAGGAAATACTGAGGGTATGGTCAGATGACCTTCTAAGGTTAGGAAAGAATTTTCCCACATGGCAAACCTGGCTCATGCCCTGTGGATTTCATCTTACCATAGCACTCCAGAGGCCTGGGTTCATCGGCAGGGAGATGCTAGTATTCTTCTCCGAGTGATTGCTCATATCCATTCCAGTTAGGTGTGTGCGTGCACGTTCGTCGGAGAAACATTTACCCTAGCAACACTCGGCGGGTCGGCTGGGCGCCCCCTGGAGTGGCATCGCTATGGCGCCAGATATATACCCCAGCCGACCTGGCCACTTTTCAGTTCCTTCTTACCACCCGTGTCGGTCGTTGGAACACTGGAGTGCGGCTTAGCTGACCTCCACCTTCCCTAGCTACTCGTAGTTGTTCTTCTCATTATCGTATATATAGTTGTTGTTCTTGTTCTTACATATAGTTAGATTTAGTTGTAGTTCATAATTTAATAGTTTGTTACTTAGTACTTGTTAGCGGGGTTCGGGGAGTAGCCTCTTCCCCGCACCCAGTGCCGGAGCTCATACCTGGCTCACCGGGTTTCAAGCAGTGCTCGGCCTGTCACAGGCCGATGCCAACAGGAGACCCCCACGACTCCCGTTTGAAGTGCCTCGGGGAATCGCACTTATCTGCTAAGTGCTCCATTTGCAAGGCTTTCAAGCAGCGAACTAAGAAAGAGCGGGACAGCAGATTAAAACAGCTCCTCACGGAAGCAGCCTTAACACCTTCACCTTCGGCACCGAGCACGAGTCAGCCGGTGAACAGAGGCACCCCCACGGCACTGGACCTCACTGGTACGCCTGAAGACTCCCAGCACCGGCCACCACCAGCACCGAAATCGACTCCATGCCGCTCCCTCTCCCCGAGGTCGAAGAAGGCTAAGACTCTGGCTGCGACGCGGGTGTTACCAGAGCAGCATGAGACTGTGCCTAAACTGGACCGCCCGGCACCGATACCTGCCACGGCACCGCCTAAACCGGCACCGTTGACTCCGGCCCCCCGAGGGCTGTCGAGTCTGGCGCCTGACAGCTCCCTGGCACCCGCCATGGTAGAGCTCACTATGCCATCTACACCGGAGATGTTTTCAGCGGCAAGAGACCTGATCGCCATCACTGATGCGGCACTGCCCCTACCCCCCGCACTGCCAGTGTGGGTACTCCAATCTATGGGCAAGCCGGCCCTGACCAGACCGCCGTCTGTCGGCTTAGTAGACCGGCACCGCTCAAGGTCACGGTCCCGCAGGCGCTCCTGGTCGAGGCGACGCTCTCGCTCTCGACGCCGCTCGCAGTCCCGGCACCATTCCTCTCCACGGCACCGGTCAGACTCTCGCTCTCCGACTCGTTACTCGCGGCACTGCTCTTGTTTCCGGCACCGACCCAGGCACCGTACCTCCAGGAGCCGATCCCGCCGCAGGGACTTGAGATCCCAGTCGACCTCCCGGCACCGGTCTGGTCGCAGGTCCCGGTCTCAGTACCGCTCTGAGTACTGGCACCGGTCCCCGCTGAGGAGGGGAGCAAGGTCCATCAGGACTTCTGCTCCAGGTTTCTCTGCTCCCCCATGGCCGTCCAGGCAGGCGTCGGTATCCTCCCATGTGGACAGTTAGTACGACCAGGACCGCGATACGGAGGAACCTACGGGGGTTTTCCAGGACATCCGGTCTTAAGACATGAGACCTCGACAGTGGTACTTTTGGACACCCTGGGCATACCATCAAGCCCAAGGTGCTCCTCTAGTCCAGACCCACTCTGCTGCCTCAGAATATCGGGCATCAGAGGCCACCATTACCCATCCCCGCCCAGCTGAGATGGAGGAGCAGACGACCCACCCTCCAGACTCTCCGGTACCACTGGAGCAGGAGGCCATCCAGGACCCTCTCATCCCCGGAGTATCATCCTCCTCTTCCCCAGATGAGGTTGTGGCAGGGACCTCCTCATCAGGGTCCCCGCCGATAGACCTCAGGGCCCATCAGGACCTCCTTCGCAGGGTGGCACTCAACATCAACCTCCCAGTGGAAGAAGTCCCGGAGGTCGAGGACCCCGTAGTGAGCATCCTGTCCGCGGATGTCCCCACCAGGGTGGCCCTGCCATTTATTAAGACTATCTAGGCACTGCCGACACCTTATGGCAGTCCCCAGCCTCCATTCCCCCGACAGCAAAGGGAGTCGAGAGAAAGTACATGGTACCCTCTCGGGGGTATGAGTACTTATATGTTCACCCTCCTCCCTCCTCATTAGTTGTCCAGTCGGTCAATTAAAGGGAATGCCATGGCCAGCAGGTGCCAGCCCCAAAATCCAAGGAGGCTAGGCGGATGGACCTCCTGGGTCGTAAGGTGTATTCAGCGGGGGCCCTGCAGCTCTGAGTGGCCAACCAGCAGGCTCTCTTGAGCCGGTATAGCTATAACACCTGGGCGGACGTGGGTAGGTTCACGGAACTACTGCCCCAGGACTCACGCCAGGAATTTGCCGCGTTCCTGGAGGAAGGGAAGAAAGTGGCCAGAACCTCTCTCCAAGCCTCCCTAGATGCGGCCGACTTGGCAGCCAGAACTTTAGCCTCTGGTATTACCATGAGGCGTATCTCCTGGCTCCAGGTCTCCAACCTGCCAGCTGAGCTCCAATATACCATCCAGGACTTACCCTTTGATGGCAAGGGTTTGTTTTCAGAGAAGACTGACTCCAGGTTGCAGAGTTTGAAGGACAATAGGGTCATCATGCGCTTGTTGGGCATGCATACCCCTGTGACCCAACGTAGACCCTTCAGACCTCACCGTCCGTACTTTACGCCTCAGCACAGGCAGGACCTCAGTAGGAGGCGCGGGCGGGGTGGCCGTAGACGCCAATCCGGACCCCAAGGGGGCCAAAACCATGGGCCCTCAAAGGCACCACCGGGGCCTAAGTCCAACTTTTGAAGGTGCGCCCGGGGACGGCGTACCAGTCTCAAGGCAGGATCCTTCCCCTCCTTTCTCCAACCGTCTCTCCTACTTCCTCCCGGCGTGGTCCCAACTAACTTCAGATCTCTGGGTTCTACGCATGGTGAAGCAAGGATACCACCTCCAATTTGCTTCATCCCCGCCTTCCCACCCCCCAACCCAGTCCCTCTTCAGGGACCCCTCTCACGAGCAAGTCCTCTTACAAGAGGTACAATCTCTCCTCGCCACGGGAGCCATAGAGAAGGTACCATTAGACGAGAGGGGGAAGGGATTTTATTCCCACTATTTTCTGATTCTCAAGTCCAAGGGAGGCCTCAGGCCTATCCTAGACCTGTGAGGCCTCAACAAATGGATGATCAAGTTGAAGTTCCGTATGGTCTCCCTGGGAACGATTATCCCGTCCTTGGATCCTGGAGATTGGTATGCCACCCTCGATATGAAGGACGCTTACATCCACATTGCCATCTTTCCTCCACACAGGAAGTATCTTCGCTTTATGGTCAACCACCAGCACTTCCAATTTACGGTCCTCCCCTTCGGCCTCTCCACAGCCCCAAGGGTATTCACGAAGTGCTTGGCCGTCGTCGCCGCCCACCTCCGCCGGCAACAGATACATGTATTCCCGTATCTGGACGACTGGCTCATCAAGGGGACCTCCCAGACTCAGGTCTGACAGCATGTCGGCATAATCACGGACCTATTCTCCCGGTTGGGGCTGCTCCTCAACGCCGAAAAATCCACTCTGGTCCCCACACAAAGGCTAGACTTCATAGGGGCAACGCTGGACTCCACTCAAGCCAGGGCCTACCTCCCTCAGCCCTGCTTCCAGACGATCGTATCGATCATTCAAGATCTGCAGACCTCCCCAACCACCTCGGCTTGCACCTGCCTCGGCCTACTGGGACATATAGCCGCATGTACTTATGTGACCAAATATGCCATGCTCCGCATGCGACCCTTTCAAACGTGGCTCAATTCAGTCTTCCGCCTGGGCAGGGACCCTATAGATGTCCTGGTGACAGTTCCCCCGAGCCCCCTACGCTCTCTCGATTGGTGGCTAGCTCCATCCCTGGTATGTGCAGGGATGCCGTTCCATCCATCGCCGCCTTCGCTGTCCTTAACGACGGATGCGTCATCCCTCGGTTGGGGGGCCCACCTAGGTCACCTTCGTACCCAGGGCTTTTGGTCGTCGCAGGAGCTGATGCTCCACATAAACATCCGGGAGTTGAGAGCAGTCTGCCTCGCGTGTCAGGCGTTCCAGCAACATCTTCATGGCCGTTGTGTCTCTGTGTTTACAGACAACACAACGGCCATGTATTATATCAACAAACGGGGGGGGACCCGCTCTTCTCCCCTGTGTCAAGAGGCCATTCGACTCTGGGACTTCTGTATAGCCCACTCGATAGACCTGGTGGCGTCCTTTCTCCCGGGGGTTCGGAACGCTCTGGCGGATTGGCTGAGCCGATCCTTCCTCTGTCACGAATGGTCGATAAGACCAGATGTCATCCATTCAATCTTCCAGAGGTGGGGATTTCCCCTCATAGATCTGTTCGCCTCCCACTCCAACAGGAAGTGCCAGGAGTTCTGCTCCTTTCGGGGTCTCTCTCCAGGATCGATCATGGACGCATTCCTCCTGTCGTGGAGGCACCACCTGCTATACGCCTTCCCACCGTTCCCTCTGGTGCACAAGGTCCTGATAAAACTCGGCAGGGACAAAGCGCATCTGATCCTGATTGCGCCTGCGTGGCCCAGACAGCACTGGTACACCACCCTGCTCGACCTGTCCATGGCCACTCCAGTTTCCCTCCCTCTCCTACCAGACCTTATCACGCAGGACCACGGCAGGCTCCGCCACCCAGACCTCCAAGCCCTTCACCTCACAGCGTGGCTCCTGCATGACTAAACACAGCAGAGTTACGCTGTACGCTCCGGTACAGCATATTCTCCTCAGTAGCAGAAAGCCTTCCACTCGATCTACGTATCTGGCAAAGTGGAAACGCTTCTCTTGATGGTGTGCAACACAGGACGCTACTCCCTTGGAGGCCTCGATTCCCACGGTCCTAGGCTACCTCTGGCACCTTAAGCAGCAGGGCCTGGCAACATCTTCTCTGAGGGTGCACTTGGCGGCTATCTCCACTTTCCATCGAGGAGAGGGTGGCCACTCCGTGTTCTCCCACCCCCTGGTCACTAGATTCATTAAGGGCCTAGAGCGCCTCTATCCCCCTGTACATCACCCTGCCCCTACCTGGGATCTCAATTTAGTCCTAAAACAGACAATACCCGCCATTTGGAGCCACTAACGACGTGCTCGCTGCCTTACCGTCGTGACACAGTCCTTGCCTGTGGCCATCTACATTCGGCCAGAAGGGTCCCGTAACTTCGAGCGCTCATTGGTGGACCCCACTCAAACAGTCTTCACAAGGACAAGGTACATTTCAACCTCATCCGGCGTCCCCTAAGGTAGTGTCAACCTTCATACCAACCAGACATATTCCTCCCCGGTCTTTATTTCCAAAGCCTCACTCTCCCGATGACGGCAGTTACACATCCTTAGATGTGCGCCTTATATTGAAGCGACAAAGCTATCTCGGAAAGCTATACCCAACTGTTCGTGGCATTTTGCGGAACGGAATGAAAGGTCTAAACCAGTCTCCCCGCAAGGATCCCTCTTGGGTAACGGCGTGCAATCCGCCATGCTAATGACCTAGCTCGTGTCCCTTCGTGGCCATCTTCACGGCGGCATTCAACCAGAGCTCAACTCATCAGCCGCTTTTCCTGGCCCTGTGCCTACCGCAGGAGAATATGCCGCCAGCGACCTTGGTCATCGGTCCAACACCTTTGCCTCGCACTAGCCCCTGTCGCAACAGTCTAAGAAGATAGCAGCCTTTGGCGCAGAGTGGGTTATGCAGTGCGCAAAATTCAACTCGTGACTCCCTGCCTAGGTAAGGCTGGGGAATCACCTAGACTGGAAAGGATTATGAGGCAATCACTCGAAGACAGAAAGATGGTTATCTCACCGTGTAAATCTGTTGTTCTCGAGGATGTGTTGCTCAATCGCATTCCAAACCCACCCTCCTCCCCACCTGTCGAGTAGCACAGAAGAGGAACGAAGGGTGCCCGGTTGGCTGGGATAATCCATATCGCGCCATAGTGCGCCAATCCAGGGTGCCCAGCCGACCCGCCGAGTGTTGCTAGGGCAAAAGTTTCTCCGACGAATGTGCACGCGGCGCGCACACACCTAACTGGAATGGATATGAGCAACACATCTCGAAGAACAACAGTTACAAAGGTGAGTAACCGTCTTTTCATGGAAGAGACTTGACCCTAAGGTAAACTAGAGGGCTCAGCTGAGGGGCATTCATTTGCTTGGCCAGAGTAGAGGAAGTCATATATCTCATGCAAGTTGAGGCTCTTCTTGTCACTGCCCTTATCCTGTAGCATGAAAGGAAAGCAGTTCGATTTTCAATCACTGGGCTGGATTGATTGGGAAGGCTTGGCTTCCCACTCACTTGATTGTGGCTTACAGCTAACATTCTTTCTGATCCTGACCTTTTCATTGCATGGTAGAGCTACAGGAACTCTTAAAACCCCACTGATTTGATTATAGTTACTTAATATAGTTACAGCCTGCTGCTTAGACCCATCTTCTATGCTGTGTCTTGTATACTTGGGTGTACCGATCAAATTTTCACAAAACTAACACATTAACATTCCACTGACAATATAACAGTTCACAGTTGAATGGTTTAAACTGAGAATCAAGAATTCTGTACCAGTTAAATTAATTAATGGAATTTGAGGAAACCTTCACCTTTGTTTGTGAAAAGTATGTCCCATTTGTTTGGAGACATCACTGAAATTGCTAAACTCAAACAGTTTCAGTTGCTCCAATGGAGCTAGTCTTACCACAATGAAATTACATTGCATAGGCAAATTTCCTGTACTTGATGTTGAAGGTTAAGTATGGTTAAAAGGCATATGGAAAGCATAAAAGTAAATGTTCACCAACTACTCACTGACAACATTATTAAATGTATTGTGAAAACTATAGATGTTAGTATGTAACTCAAGCCTCTACTGAGTCTACTAAACATTTTATAAGATGTACTAATATTACTCTCCATGATTCATATTGCTGGCTAGTTTATCATTATTCCCTGATTCAAATTAGGAAAGCAAAAACAATGACAAGAACATAAGAACGGCCACAATGGGTCAGACCAAAGGTCCAGTTAGCTCAGTATTCTGTCTTCCAACAGTGGGCCATGCCAAGTGCAACAATTTATTCAGAAAAGCAATGAAAACAGCTGAATATCTTCTCATCTGAATATTTCAGTAAAAGGTCAGGAAAAAAAAAAACAACAGTATTTTCTGACCACCTTAGATTACTAAGCACAAAGGAAGAGAAATCAAATCTCACATCACAAGACTTCTTTCTCCAGAAGGGGACAATAAAGTACAGTACATTGAGATTAAGATTAACCACAATGACATTAGTTAGAAAAATAGACAATTAAAAGTGAAAACATATGACTAATGGTTTGGCCCAACCTTACTATTACTACTTGATTCTTCAAGTACCTGAACATTATTTTAACTGCATCTAAACCACTGAAGCTACATTCTCATAAAACTGGAGTAAACAGAGTGGCTAATTAAATCCAAGAGGACTACTTTGAGACTAAGCTAGTATGCTGTTTCAGGCTGGCAGAACTGGGCCCTTTATAATGTTCCTATGACATTGCATCTAGTAACAATAAGAAATATTGTAAATGATTAATAGATGTGGCTGCAAAATGACACTGCTCGCCAGTCCCTTAAGATTACCCCTCCCTACCCCTTGTCCAAATGCCAAATTAAATACATAAATGTTGCACTACGTCATTAAGTCCACAAAGCAACTCATACTTAACTCCTTTTTCAATGTGCAAGACTCACAGGACAAATCTGTTTGTTTTTGTTTGGTTGGTTTGAACTTATGTGAATTATACATTTAAAAAAGTTTGGAACCATAACATATCAATGGAGTCAATACCATGCTAATATTCATTTACCAATTATAGGTTCACTTCAACTTCTCATGCATATATCTTGTCATCAGTAGGTCACGGGAAAGGCACAAAACAAATTCTAAAATCACCAAGTTAATTATAAAACTTGCTTCTGCAGCTATTGTCTGGAAAAAGAATGATGCCTTTCTGCTGGATGTCTGGATTTTCAAATATATCAAAGGATTGCTAGTGCTATTAGGTGTTAGTTGCATTTTATCTTTATTTCTTTGTAACCAATTTAGATTTATATGTCTCATTACTTGTAGTCACTTAAAAATCTATCTTTCTGTAATTAATATATTTGTTTAATTGTTTTATCTAAACCAGTACTTTTGGATTGAAGTGTTTGGGAAACTCCATTTGGGATAACAAGATTTGTGCATATAATTTTCTATTAATAAATGACACACTTTATATGAGCTTGTATTGTTCAGGAGGACGCTGGGCTGTACAAGACGCTCATTTCTGGGGGACAAGTCTGGGACTGGGAGTTGGTTGGTGCTACACTGTAGCGTTATTCATAAGTGGCTGTCTATAGCACTCATACAGCATACCAGGGAGTGATTTTACATGCTGGAGGCTGCATGTGACCCAACCAGGAGTGGTTGCTCTCACAGCAAAGTAAAATAAAAGGCACCCCAGGTTGGAGGGGTGAGGGGACACAGCTGTTTATCAGTCCAGATTGTACCCTGGGTAATGTCACAAAGCCTCTTTTGGATACTGAGATGTTCCTCCACATGAATTTCCTAGTTGATTATCTATATGAGACATAAATGAATTTCCTCGTTGACTATCTATAGATTCTTCTGCATTTGATTTGATATAGCCTATTTACCAGTTGCTTAAATACTAAGTGTTGTAATAAAAATCTGAGGCCATGATTCTCTCAGAACAACAAATCCAGGAATACTTTTTGTGTTATGTTTTAGTGTAATAGTTTATATGTGTCACGGTTTTCTTGGATATTTGCATATTAAATCATACATCTGATCGGTATTTTTTTTCCCCTGAAACACATCAATATGGCTTCCAATTTTTCACTCTGGAGTCGTGAGAAAAGGAATTTGCAAATTCAACTGGCAATCACATAAGATTTCTCATCAAATATGTGAAAATATCCACTTTATTCATGGCAATACTATCCATTTAAATTTAGGTTTTTCTACCTATCAATTGTGCGCACAAGCATGCACTTCCAAATTTAGAGGCCATTTCTTAAAAGTGTTTCTTAATGCAATATGCCTTTCCTCATTTAGTTTTTATTAATATTGATTTTTCTTGTTACGCTGATTTTCCTTGGTTCCTGGATTGTCGCTTATGACACGCCTATAGAAATTTGCTTTGTTTTACTTCACTGTCCGTCATTTCAGAATGTAAAAAACAAAAAGGAAGCTGGAACATGTAAGAAGAGATTATATGTAGGACAGTTGAGAAAGTTAAGTCTGTTAAAATAAATATTAGCTGTGCATTCTGTACTGTTAGCCAGCAAATTTAACAAAGTTCTTTCACTATTGTCTGAAAACATCAGGCACACAAGACCAAATCAGAGAGAGCAAGAGCACAGATATGTCCAATAGAGAAAAATATGCATTAAGAACATTGCAGAGAGCAATGTTAGCTGGCAAGTTTTCATCTAACTGCTTTATGAATTATTAATTGTAATTTTCCATTTCTGAGTAACATCAAAGATATTTCTGAAGTCAAAGAAGTGTTAACGTTTTCCTATCTTATGTTTTTAACCTTTCATTCTACAAAACAATAAAGCAGACCAAAACCTGCATGTCTACAGAGAGTCACAATCACCTCTGTAATTCTATAAATAACGTCTGCACAATAACTCTTGGCATATATAAAAGCAAAAACAAGGTCACTTACTATGAACAATTCATGATCAGTTACCGTGGCAACAGAAATATGGCAATAGGAAAAAAAGTCATAGTAATATAATAATAAGATGTTTCCATTATGTAAGCAATGCTTATGATTTCTCCAACAGTGCTTACCTGATGTCCTGAAGGATTTGGGCCTGATTCTTCTCTCAAGCCAGTTTTATATTGGTGTATATCCACTGATTTCAGTAGAATTACTCCAGGTTTATATTGGTGTAAGTGATAAGAGAATCAATATCCTGGTTGGTGGGACGTTTTAATAGTGCTCTGTGCTGTGCAGTTCTCTTTCCACTTTTTTTTTTTTTAATTGTGATTTGAGATATTCAGTGTTGTCATCTGTGGGAAATATGTTTATGGTTGGAGACCACCATTGGTTCTAGGGTGGATCTTTGCAGCAACCTCTAAAGATTGGTTAGTGTATTTCTTCTCAGGAAGACCCCAAGATTAGTAATGACCTGGTAGGAAGGCATTGAGGCAGTGGGATCACAAAGTGTTGATGACACCACTCCCAAAACTTGATTCCCCTAGCAAAAAGGGGATGATTGAGCACCCCCTTGCTTGTTTATATAGTACACCCATCACAGACACATTGTCTGTCAAGATTTGCACCATAGAGTTGCAGAGAATAGGCAGGAATGCTATACAGACTAGACTGATGACCCTCAGTTCAAGGACATATATTTGTACTCTCAAGTCATCCTGAGACAACATTCCTTGCGTATGAACAAGTGTCAGGTGAACAGCCCAGACTATTTCTTATAGTGGTGTTATAGGGTCTAGCAATCCTTCATTAACAAGGAGGGCAATCCTTCCTGGAACAGAAATTGACAAGATTTTGAGCTGCTTGTGGAACTTCCAGTTGATCAAGGTCTCAAATCTCCAGAGTCTTGGCAATCTGCACAAGAAGCACATATAGTGCTTTCAAGTCAACTAGTACCAGTGCCAAGAATACTACTTTCTCCAGTGACAACAAGGAGAGGATTTTACGTGATGACACAGGACACTGGTGTTGTTCAGCCCTGCACCAAGCTCCTCTTGCTATTCTGCAGTCAGAAGTCAGGCCAAGGATGCTGCTGGGAAATACCTCTTTCTCTTCCTCAGTTCCTTGACAGTTGTGAAGGTGGACTCTTATACCCTCAATAGGGCCCTCGTGGCTCACCATCTGAACATGGATGACTCACATGTGTTGGCAGAACCAGTGCCAGTCTTGAAAGGCCAGTGCTTGTAGGAGAAGCCCAGAGATCTCTTAACAGCACTACGTGTAGCCTTCAGAGTGAAGGTTCCTGGCCCATTGATGGGAAGAATGCATGCCTTGGTGAGGGTAATGAGCAACAGACCTTCGCTATTGGTGGCAATGAATTGTAAAGAGCTTTCGGTACTGGACATTGCACCGGTGTCTCAGTAACGTTAGACCTGATTCTTCTTGAGCCTCATCCCCTGAAGCTAGGATCGATGCCTAGTGGTGAGTAGCTGGGGGTGGGACCAGTGCAGTCTGCTGCATCTCTCCCCATCCCCTGACGCTGTGTAGGACTTGGAAGTCTTTTCATTGTAGACTTTGATATGCCTATCCCTATGAAGGGCACTTCTTGAGCTTCTATCCCAGTCCTATGAGCAGCCCTTTTCAGTGCTTGACTTCAACAACTGAGGTGTAGGTGTCAGCCTCAATGGTAAGTCAGAAGTCAACTTCAGTACAGAATCAATGTTGATACAGGTGTCAAATGTTGGTGCCAGTTCTTTTCTTTGCTCCATCTTCTCTGCAGTTGTCTTAGGTGTCACATGTCTACTCGGTGAGGCCCTAGGTGATATGCCTTTTCCATTAATAGGATACTAGAGCTGATCTCCTTCAGGTCTCTGGAGATCTTCATGAACATTTCCAGAAGGTGGAGCTTCAGCCTTACATTTCAGGGTTGAGAGGAAGGCAAAGTAAACACGTGCTGTGTTCATTCTTCGGTGGGGGATAGAGCTTGAAGCCCACAGGTTTTGTGTCTGCCATCGACGAAGCCCTCTAAATGGGGAGGGGGTCTGAATGGAGAAATTCAGTCCAGACATTGGTTAACAGTCCATGGAGGTCAAAACTGATGATGAGAAGTGGACCTGATGGTTTCCAAAATATATTGAAGTTTAGCCTGAACTAAGAATTAGCAGTGAGACACTTCTAAGGTTCCATTTCTCTGTGACTCAGTGCAAGATGGAACTGAGCAAGGGTCATAGCCGCTTCACATTTAAGACCTCATATGGAAGCACAAGGAGGCATAAGGCACACGTGTGATCCTAATGGACATTGCTAGCTTAAAAAAAAAAAAAAAAAAAAGAAGTTTCACTGATGTAAGGCCCTTGTGTGCCTATACAGTAACTCCTCACTTAAAGTTGTCCTGGTTAACGTTGTTTAGTTGCTGATCAAATAGGGAATGTGCTCGTTTAAAGTTGTGTAATGCTCCCTTCTAACATCATTTGGCAGCCGCCTGCTTTGTCTACTGCTTGCAGGAAGAACATCCCGTTGCAGCTAGCTGGTGGGGGCCTGGAACAAGGGTGGACCAGCAGCCCCCTATCAGCTCCCGCTAAGTTCCCTGTGCAGCAGCTGCCTGCAGTTCAGCTGTGTCCCTCCCCCTACTGCCATGCGCTGCTCCTGTCCTCTGCCTTGGAACTGCTCCCCGAGACTCCTGCTTGCTGGGGGGGAGGGGCGAGGGAAAGTTAGGGTGTGCCCCTCCGCCCTGCTCCTGCTCCCCACCTACCCCATCTTACACAGAGCAGGGGGGACATATCAGGACTCAGGAAGCAGGGAGCTTGTAGCGGCTGCATCTCAGCAAGCTGATATAATTAATGAGGCAGTGTACTTAAGGGAAACGTGCATACTTCCCTCCACTTCTGCTGCCTTGTGCAGAGAGACAGTTAACCCTTGAGGGCTCAGCCAACTGCTAGTTCATCATTTAGCAGTAAGGGAAATATCCCACCCTCTGACTCCTCCACCTTAACCAAGCTTCACAATCATCATCAATGTGTACCGGTATTAAACTGTTTGTTTAAAACTTATTGTGTGTGTGTGTGTGTGTGTGTGTAAAATATAGTCTTTTGTCTAGTGAAACAACCTAACCTAACCTCCTCATATACATTAATTCTTAAGGGGAAATTGGATTCGCTTAACATTGTTTTGCTTGAAGTTGCATTTTTCAGAAACATAACTACAATGTTAAGTGAGGAGTTACTGTACTAAGATTCACCCTGACACGTAATTGAATAAAATTTTCAGAAATGATTTAGGAACCAAAATCCTATTTTCAAGGATAACTTAGGCAAAGGACCAACTATTAAGGCCAAGGTTTATAAAAAATGTCTAAAGATACAGTTAGGCATCAATTGATATTTTCAAGTATCAGAGGGGTAGCCGTGTTAGCTGTGATTTTCAAAAATTCCTAGGCACCTAACTCCCATTGGGAGACTTTGGCTCCTAAATTATTTTGGCACTTTTGAATATTGTATTTGTACTTCTGTTCATTTGGCAAGTCTAGTTAGTAAATAATGATTATACTAATTCTGAAGTGTTTTCATCCGAAGTGTCGGTTGAGTTGTGCTATTTGCCCATTAGGAATAAAACAACTTCAAAATCTGATGCGAATATTCTATTGTCTACATTAAAAACACATTTTAACTCACTGAAATACTGACCACTTTTTCATGCTGAACCAGTGTTCCTCCCGGCCCTTAATAAAATGTCCCAATCCCAATGTTTGCAACAGATTAAAGTGGGGGGAAAATAAAGGACAAGAACATGGACTTCTACTTTACTATATTCTATACCAAATTACTTGAAATTTTATCTGGATTAAGCCTCTTTTAAAGCAATACAGAAACTGGACCAACCTTTTTGCTTGTGCACCTATCATAAGAATATATTTTTAAATGAATGTGTCCGGAAAACCAAACAATTGCAAATGCGCTTCTTCCACCGGAGGAATTTTCAATTATTCAGGCTACTTTTTGTCTGAAGGGGTGTCTTTGATTGTTTCTTTTTCCTCCAATTGAAGATGGCTATCCCCCCCCCTTTTTTTTTTTGGTTTTGCAGACACTATGAAGAAAATCTGGAGAACAGTAACAGGTGATCAAAGGCAATGGCAAGATATAGCTAGAATGGTACATAAGGATCTTATAAAACAGCATTTTACAGATCATAATTTCATGAGGCAAGTTTTGAACTTTTCTATGCAGGTTTCTACCTGCAGCCCAGAAGTTAACTCATGTATTGGGGATTTCTCCTGCCAGTTTATTCACCTTCCCCTGTGCTTAAAATGTGGTGGTTCTCCTTAAAGTGTCTTAATAAAATTGGCATTGTGGTATTCCATGTTTGTTTCACTGCTTCCAGATCAAAGTTGTTCAGTTTACTAATAAATGGATTCTATCCCCATCTCCCAACTGACAGACCTTCAAATTCAAGGTAGGCTCTGAGAGTCAAGCTGGCTTCATTTCTTGTCATACATTGCTACCAATACTGTAGTTCAGGGGTAGGCAACCTATGGCACGTGTGCCAAAGGGGCATGCGAGCTGATTTTCAGTGGCGTTCACACTGCCCAGGTCCTGGCCACCGATCTGGGGAGAGCTGCATTTTAATTTTAAATGAAGCTTCTTGAACATTTTTAAAACCTTATTTACTTTACATACAACAATAGTTTAGTTATATATTATAGACGTATAGAAAGAGACCTTCTAAAAAACATTAAAATGTATTACTGGCACGCAAAACCTTAAATTACAGTGAATAAATGAAGACTCGGCACACCACTTGTGAAAGGTTGCCGACCCCTGCTGTAGTTTCCACATGCCTAAATTATTCCCTCAGTTATAGGTCTGCTCTGAAAAATGACTTTGTAATAATAAATATATAAATAATGACTTAATGAGTTCTGTGTACATTAGCTCTCAGTGTCTCTTCAGCAAATTAAAGATGCAGCTCAAGTGTTTAACTGCTACTCCTTTAAACTTAACTGGCAATCTAAACGCTATTGCAGCAAGGGAGCCCTGGGCACAAAGTGCAGCTTAAAGGAGGAAACAGATGAGAGAGAGAGAGAGAGAGAGAGAGAGAGAGAGAGAGAGAGAGAGAGAGAAAGTGAGCACTGAGGCAAGAGGAATTGATGAAGCGAAGAGAGGTGCGAGGGAGAATAGTAGGAAAAAGAATAGCTTTATAGCATAAGTTAAGTTCTGCTGGGTCTTGAACTGTAGATGACAAGAAGATGGAATTTATATGCAAAACCTATGCAGGAGTTGATCCAGACAGACAGAGAAACAATGAGAAAACAAACATTTGCATTATGCTGGAGTTTTGAAAGATCTTACCATGACCTGGAAAAGGGTTATAAATCAGACATTAGAAAAAGAATAGGTCATGAATAAAACAGTTATTGGTAGAGGGGAGGCGGAGGGTTGGAGTAACAAGGCTGATGGACTACTGGCTTAGCAAGTAACACAGTTGGGCTTTTGAAAACTTTAATTTTATTAGCCTGAAAAGAGGCAGTGTAGATTGGTAAGGAGATATATTCCCAAAAATTGTGTGGGTGCTATAGTTTGATGGCAGGTGAATCTTCTGTATTCAAGCAAACACCACAGGAAAGATAGATTTTTAATAATTGATTTTTTGTCTTTTTTTTAGATTTTCTGTCACAATTAGTTTTTACTTGGTGTCAGTTTCTCTTAATTATTATTTCCAGAATCACTCAATGCTATTTGTGCATCCTAAGCTCTACGTTTACCAGATGACATCACTGTTGTCGTCCTTTTTTAAAACAAAATTGTATTATGGAGATTCCAGTCACAGGTCCATAGTTAGAGTTCAGTTTTGCATTTTTACAGCAAGATCCAAGTTTGTTTTGCCATTATATAGACCAAAGATAAATCTCACATATATACTTACTAGACACACCTCCTTAGCCATTGCCTCAAAAAATAATTTTGATGCTAAGAAAGGAGCAAGTTAGCTGAAACGCTCTCTTCCCCAAATGTTGTTTGGGAAAGCGTCTTCAGTAAAGCAATCTCCTTTGACATGCTAACAAAATGTCACTATCAGTGAGCTTTTCCAGGGCAGGATACTTGCAACATTACATTACAACAGATCTCATATCAGTATGAAGCTACACAGAAAATGTACACACTTAAAAATGCACAATCACCTGTCACAATAACTTATCCAATTGTAACTACCGGGAGTATTTTAGAGTATGCAGAATATAATTGCAGAGTTGGAATCTGGCCAGGACACTGTGGTTAGTTACACTGGCCTACAATTTTTGAGAAGTCGTCTGCTTCAGAGATAAAATGTGGTATTTATTATGTATTTTGATGTGCTGAATTCAAATATGACAATTAAAACAACTGATTGGCTACTGTTTCTAAGATATTTAAGTTTTTACATTTTATGTCTATGTATATTGTGTAGATAGTAGAGTTTTAATCATAAATTGTAAACCTAGGTCTTTTCATGTGTTTATGGTTGCTTTACATGATAATATTTCACCTGTCCTGTTTATGTAACACTTTAAAAATCAGCAAAAGGGTTATATAAATAAAATTTATTATGAAACAAAAGGCAAAAAACTATTATGTACATAGTTTAGTCCTATTCAGTGTCTACTCGGCGCTTCTTGGCTTGTCTCTTGTATTCATTAAATGGAGCATCTCTTGTCACTGTCCAGCAATAGTCTGCAAGCATTGATGGGCTCCATTTGCCCTGATAGCGTTTCTCCATTGTTGCAATGTCCTGGTGAAATCGCTCGCCGTGCTCGTCGCTCACTGCTCCGCAGTTGGGTGGAAAAAAATCTAGATGAGCGTGCAAAAAATGTATCTTTAGTGACATGTTGCAACCAAGGCTTTTGTATGCCTTGAGGAGGTTTTCCACCAACAACCTGTAGTTGTCTGCCTTGTTGTTTCCGAGAAAATTTATTGCCACTAACTGGAAGGCTTTCCATGCCGTCTTTTCCTTGCCACGCAGTGCATGGTCAAATGCATCATCTCGAAGAAGTTCACGAATCTGAGGACCAACAAAGACACCTTCTTTTATCTTAGCTTCACTTAACCTTGGAAATTTTCCACGGAGGTACTTGAAAGCTGCTTGTGTTTTGTCAATGGCCTTGACAAAGTTCTTCATCAGACCCAGCTTGATGTGTAAGGGTGGTAACAAAATCTTCCTTGATTCAACAAGTGGTGGATGCTGAACACTTTTCCTCCCAGGCTCCAATGACTGTCGGAGTGGCCAATTTTTCTTGATGTAATCGGAATCTCTTTCATCACCATCCCATTCGCAGAGAAAACAGCAGTACTTTGTGTATCCAGTCTGCAGACCAAGCAAGAGAGCAACAACCTTCAAATCGCCACAAAGCTGCCACTGATGTTGGTCATAGTTTATGCACCTCAAAAGTTGTTTCATGTTGTCATAGGTTTCCTTCATATGGACTGCATGACCAACTGGAATTGATGGCAAAACATTGCCATTATGCAGCAAAACAGCTTTAAGACTCGTCTTCGATGAATCAATGAACAGTCTCCACTCATCTGGATCGTGAACGATGTTGAGGGCTGCCATCACACCATCGATGTTGTTGCAGGCTACAAGATCACCTTCCATGAAGAAGAATGGGACAAGATCCTTTTGACGGTCACGGAACATGGAAACCCTAACATCACCTGCCAGGAGATTCCACTGCTGTAGTCTGGAGCCCAACAGCTAGACTAGAGCCAATCAACAATTTTAAGCATCATTTTCGTTCTCAGTGACCCAGAATTAGTAAAGTTTGACGACATTTATTTCAGAAGCATTTTGGCTATAGAGCAGTATTATTTTTAAAATGAATTTAGAGCTTCCATGGAAGGTGATATATAACCAGCAATTGAAAAGGAAGTCAGTTTATTCATAGAAAAGATATAGTGTTAGCCGCAGTGGCGCAAACATCCCCACTATGCCCTGACAATACACCCATTTCCTAAAATGGAGGGGGATATACATTAGAGTGAGCCTGTACAGCAGTCTCCAGGCAGTTGTGTCCTTTCAATAGAAACTACAAGTAGAGATAGTGAGTAGCAATTAGAAGAGTGTTTTTTTATGCCAGTTTGCTATAATCTGGACTAAGACCTAACTTACTTCACTTAAGCAACCAAATTACTGTCTGACAGTGGCATCTTTTGGTCAATATTGACCTTACCAGGATTCAGACTTGTGATTTGAACTCAAATATTTACCATATTTTTAAGGTTGTATAATCTACCAAAAATGTTATTTGATTGAAACTTGATTTAAGAGTGAATGTGAAATATCTATCTGTGTCTAAAGGTAGACTAACAGGCCTATATTCAATTGATGGATTTTGTAAGTATTACATTTTCAGTCAACATGTAAAAACAATTTCCAAGATATGTCTCCTAATTGTTCAACCATACATACTGGTTATTCAGCCATTTGAAGTTAAAACAGCATACAGCTGTATTATAAGTTTGCACCTGTAAAAATATATAGCCTAATTTCTTGACGTGTCAATCCATGCCCTCAGTATTTACTTATGTTCCACAGGATTCACGTTGATAT
This sequence comes from Chelonoidis abingdonii, assembly GCF_003597395.2. Classification (NCBI taxonomy): domain Eukaryota; kingdom Metazoa; phylum Chordata; order Testudines; family Testudinidae; genus Chelonoidis; species Chelonoidis abingdonii. The sequence goes on from NC_133777.1 coordinate 28,587,194, forward strand.
TATGCAGTGAAGGCAAAAATGCAGATTCTCTCTGCTTGCACAATATAGCAGGTGCAGATTCTGGCTTAAAGTCATTGACACAATGCCAGCTTCATTTATGATAATTTAACAGCTTTCTGAATGGTACCTTTTTTTCCCCTTTCTTTTTTTAAGATATAGTAAGGTTTTTATTACTTTAATCTGAAACTTTAAAAAACTGGTAAGGCATTGGTCATTGGGTGTATGGGCAACATAAATCAGTTTTACTTGCTTTTTTCTCTAATCATCAAGAGAAATATTGGATGCTTAAGCAGCACTTAGACCTTTATTATAGGTGGGACAAATATTTTTTTAAAAAGCTTATACATTGTCTTTCAAGCTATATCAAGAAACAGAAACGTTATGAAAATGAGAGCAATTTTCTTCTTATAATATCAAGAACTCTGACAGCATTAGGACGCAAGAAAAGTCATAGAAAAATAGAATATACAAACTCACTCTCTTCCTGTATCACAGAAGTACTGAACTATCAAAATTAATATTAAAATGGACCTTCAGATCCATAGTAAAAATTGATTAACAATTGCTCTATGAATAATTTCTGAAAATAGTACTTTGAGTAACATATGCCTAGTAGCAGACAGTAACGCTTTGATGATATGTCCCCAAGATGCTGAATCAATTTTTTCCAAATACCTGTAGAACACACACATGCTTTTACATCTTACTGTTGATGGGCTTGATTCAAAGAAACATACATATTTCAGATAGCACCTAAGCTTAAAGTCTGAGCATGTGCTTAAGTGTTTTACTGAATTGGGGTTATCAGAAATAGCACTTTAAGTACATACCTTGAGCTCCTTGTGGCAGGGAACATGCCTTCTTTATTGTTCATATGGTGGCTATTATATAATGACAGCCCCAATCCTGATTGGAGTCTCCAGGCTCTACTCTGCTATATATATTAAATTACACACAATAAACTGTGTTCAAAGAACGTCAACATTCCAAAATGAAGTACCCAGAAATTAGAAGAAGTCCAGAATGAAGGTTGTCCAATAGCTTTAACTCAGCTCCCTTGTGTGTATGCTTATGAAAGAGAGACTTGCCCAAGTTCACAGAAAAAAGCTGTGCCACAGCCAGGAATAGAACCCGAAACTCCAGTGTTCCAGTCAAGTGCCTTAACCACCAGAAATATCCTCTCTTTTCTTACAACCTTCTGCTTTATTCACTGTGCATTCTATACACTGAATGAGACAAGACCCGATAGAACAAACAGTATCTCAACATCTAATTAGTAACTATCATAACTCAACGCGACAAGGGGGCCAAATTAAGGTTGTATGTCAGCCTCATTTTGGCATTTAAGTGAATGACTGTTGAACCTTAACACTCTTTTACTGTTGATTTTTGTAGTGAATGTCCTATGTTTTTAAAAAAGTACTCTGAAAAAACAAATTCCATGAATTGCGTGATGCCTTAAAACAAACTACAGAGTGAACTAGGATCTCAGTGTGCTTTACAAGTCTAGAAGGAAAAGGAAGGAGAAAAATAGAAAGCAGACAACTGAAACTTCCTTGAAAATACCTGTAATCAAGAGAGTTTGGAGGCTAACTGAGAGGTGGGTCAATTTTGTTACTTTATTAGTACTGTTGAAACTTGAATGTTGGAGATTGCAAATGTTACAACATACCAGAGATATTTGGATAGAAGCTTATTAATATGTGATAATAAATTGAAATAAACTTCATACAGCACTGTGAGCCAAGAACTCTACAGGATTCACACAACTATTTAGTACGTAGCAGTGTGTGGCACACAAATTCTTTGGCACTTGGGGATGGGTGAGAGGGACTCATTAAAATCATATTTGAGTTAAATTTTCCTGCTGGAAGTTAACTTCCTTCTCACAGACTCATAGACTTTAAGGTCAGAAGGGACCATTATGATCATCTAGTCTGACCTCCTGCACAATGCAGGCCACACAATCTCACCTATCCACTTCAATAACAAACCCCTAACCTATGTCTGAGTTACTGAAGTCCTCAAATTGTTGTTTGAAGATCTGAAGCTGCAGAGAATCCTCCAGCAAGTGACCCGTGCCCCACGCTGCAGAGGAAGGCGAAAAACCTCCAGGGCCTCTGACAATCTGCCCTGGAGGAAAATTCCTTCCCGCCCCCAAATATGGTGATCAGTTAAACCCTGAGCATGTGGGCAAGACTCAAGCCAGACACCCAGGAAAGAATTATTATTGACCTGCAACAAAAAGTGGGAAGTGCAAGAAAGTTGCGATGACACAAAGCGGGAGGTATTGGCTAACACAGAGAAGGACCGGGATAGCTCTGACAAGAAGATTGGATGACTAAATGGAGTAAAAGTAAAGATGAAATTATTAGTGAAAGATCAAGGTCATGGTGCTTAGGATTAATGACAACAATTGAGTTATAAATGGGGACCATGCAGTTTGTAAGTAACAGAGAGGAGAAGGACCGTGAAGTATCAGTTGATCACAGGATGAACTATAGTCGCAATGTGATATGCCGCTTAAAAAGCTAATGCCAGTTTTAGATGCATCAGGAGGATTCAGCAAAGATAAGGAGTCGTGTAGTAAACGGTATGAGCAAGGCACTGGTGAAACCTCATCTTAAATTGTGTGCAATTCTGGTCTCCCATGTTAAGAACGATGAATTCAACTGGAACCAGGTTCAAGATGGGCTACTGGAGGACCGAGGAATGGAATAACCTGTCTATGAAAGTGAGACTCAATAGAGCTTGGCTTGTTTAAGCTAGACCAAAAAGTAAGGTTGAGGGGGATGAATCGCTCTTTAAAATATACATGAAGAGATAAATATTAGGGATGGGAGAGGAATTTTTAATGTTAGTACAAATGTGACGCAAGAAAAAAATGGATATAAACGACACGAGAGGAGGTTAGACTTTGAAGAATGAAGGTCAACCAATCAGAGGATGAGTTTGAACAGCCTTCCCAACGGTGAGGTATAGTGGGGCAAGATATATCTGCACTTAAGACTAAGCTTGATGAATTATGGAGGGAAGGTATGGGGATAGCAATTGTGTAATTAATTTGCAATTGATCTTATGATGATGCACAGGGTAATAGTGACCCACAGTGGTCTGTGATGGGATGGGATCCGAGTTGCTACGGAAATTTCCCTGGGTGCTGGTGCGTAGTCTTGCCCTACAAAAAGATTAAATAAGATTGGTACCAAAACCGATCCCTGAGGAACTCCACTAGTAACTTCCTTCCAGCCTGACAGTTCACCTTTCAGTATGACCCGTTGTAGTCTCCCCTTTAACCAGTTCCTTATCCATCTTTCCATTTTCATATTGATCCCCATCTTTTCCAATTTAACTAATAATTCCCCCTGTGGAACCATATCAAATGCCTTACCGAAATCGAGGTAAATTAGATCCATTGTGTTTCCTTTGTCTAAAAAATCTGTTACCTTCTCAAAGAAGGAGATCAGGTTGGTTTGGCATGATCTACCTTTTGTAAAACAATGTTGTACTTTGTCCCAATTACCATTGACCTCAATGTCCTTAACTACTTTCTCCTTCAAAATTTTTTCCATGACCTTACATACTACAAATGTCAAACTAACAGTACTAAAGTTACTCGGATCACATTTTTTCCATTTCTTAAAAATATGAACTATGTTAGCAATTCTCCAGTAATACGGTATAACCCCTGAGTTTACTGATTCTTCCAAGTTAGAATTTAGTACATCTGCAATTACACTACTGATTTCACTGGATACTGTAACTGTAACCAAAGAATTAAGTCAATAAGAAAACAACATCTTAATTAAAGATATGCAAGGAGAACATTGTCTGTGATGTCAACCTTTTAAAACTGTTGCATTACAAACCAGATGGTCTGAAATAAAATCTGAAAAACCTGAAATGATAATAAAATTAAATTACGTTGGCCAATGAAGGGAGTTGATTTGATAATTAAACTTTTGAAGTGGACAAATACATTTTGAGAAATAATATAAAATATTAAAGAATGTTATTTTCATGGTTTTGAAGGCAGGGAACGGGCATTTTACTATACATCTCCCACATATTATACATCTATACTATACATCTCAGGAGAGGAGGTGGTGAGCTGGTACGGCATGGGGCGGGGAGCTGCCGGTGGGAGCTCAGTTCCCACCAATTTTTCCTATGCTCCAGCCGCTCTTTTTTTTTTTTTTTTGCTCTGCGGCCAGTGCTCCCCCCTCGTCACCCTAAGTTAAGATGAGCTATTACCAGCACGAGAGAAAAAAAAATTTTTGTAGTGGTAATCAAATTGGTTCATTTGCAGCAGTTGAACCATTTTGATCACCACTACAAAACGTTTTTTTGTCTCCTGCTGGTAATAGCTCACCTTAACTGATCACTCACTAGTGTGTGTACGGTAACACCCATTCTTTCATGTTCTCTGTGTGTATAAAAAAAATAAAAAAAAAAATTCCCCTCTCACCCCTATGGGTAGTATGTGTCTTCCTCAACCTCGGGTCCTCTACCAGAGGCCTGGGAGTTTGAGGGTTCTGAGCACTATCTTAGCTGTTCCTAGCACTGCACTCTTCTGGACAGAGAGCTCTGATGTTGTTCCTGGGATCTGTTGGAGCCACTCACCCAGCTTAGGAGTCACAGCCCCGAGGGCTCCTACCACCACTGGGACCACTTTGGCCTTCACTTTCCACATCCTCTCTAGTTCCTCTTTCAGGCCCTGGTACTTCTCCAGCTTCTCATATTCCTTCTTCCTGATGTT
>NC_133777.1:28594177-28713223 GCF_003597395.2 Chelonoidis abingdonii
TAAGTATATCTTCCTACGGTATTTTCCACTGCATGCATCCAATGAAGTGGGCTGTAACCCATGAAAGCTTATGCTCAAATAAATTTGTTAGTCCCTAAGGTGCCATAAATACTCCTGTTCTTTTTGCAAATACAGACTAACAAGGCTGCTACTCTGAAACCTCTTTTTAAATAGTGATTTCTTCTACGGGTGCACATGTAAACTTTCTAAACAACTTGCTTATTTTGTGCTGTGCAATATTACAGCCTTTGAATGTCAGAAATACCGGGCCAAACTCGCTTATGTCCACATTTACAGCTGATTACCAGTGCAGGGAGGCATACTCAGACTAGCTCAGCTTGAGATAGAGTGCTAAAAACAGCAGTATAGACATTGCAGTACTAGTGTGAGCTCAGGGTAGCCTGCCCAACCCCCTAGGTCTAAGTTTGGGTGACGTGCCGGAGATGCCGCTAGTACCACAAAGTTCACATTGCTACTGTTAGCGCGCTAGCTTAAGCTGGGCTAGCATGAGTGTATCTACCTGGACTGGGAATTGTATCTCCCAGTTTCAATGCAGACATACTCAAAGGATTATGGGAGGAGTATCAGGGAACATGCATAGGACTGGTAGGTTTTAATATGCCAAAGAGGACTCCTTCTTTTAATTATGATAGAAAGCATGATAATTAAGGTAGAGGAGTCCAAGGCATGAAATTTGGACACTTCAAAGTGCACCATGTAAAAAGGTTAGAGCCGTGTAAAAGTTCACTAAGAAGTCACAGTCACAGCTGGCAGGGGGGAGGAGGAGGGACGGACAGACACAGCCACCAGCACTGCAGAAGACAGCAATAAAACTGCCTTCCAAAGACTCCTTCACAAGTCCTAGCACAAAGGGCATGCTGAGGGAACAGATCAGGGTAAGACCACAGCACATACCACTGCAGAGATTATGCTCACTGCTGCAGGCCACTGGGCAGCCCCAGAAGTCTGCCATAACTTAGACAGATTCCAAGGGCTGTCTAAATTATGCCAAGGGCCACAGAACAGTCCAGGAATTGGAGGACACAAAGGCAATTCAAAGTCACCATAATCCCCCCTGTTCCTGGAGTGCGACTCTACGCACTTTGAGGCATACTACAGAATGTCACCATGGGTGTTTTGGTTCAGGCCCATCTCTAATCAAATTTGTCCATGCAAACTCAATCTATTTTCCATTATAGGAAAAAATAAACGGTGAAAATATAATAGCTTTCCCCTGCATATCTCCGATCTGTTGGAAGTAGCAGAGACTGGCTCATTAACTGTGTGCCCTCAACACCCTATTGATATTCCAACTGCGCTTATGTTTTCATCAGCAACTGTGGCCTAACTTCCAGTATTTAGTGAGATGAAGAGAGGGGTGAGATGCACTGCAGGTCCTGTCAAGTAATCATGTCTATGCTTTCTCACAAAGGGCCTGATCCAACATCATTTAAATCAATGGTTGTTGGGAGCAGGATCAAGTCTAATCAGTGTCTCTAAAATTAGTGGAAGAGAAAGGGAAATGCAGTGTGAGGAGAAAAAAATAACTGCGTACATGTTGAGTTTTGTGTACTTTGCAATATTACAACTTACACCTCCTTTTTCAAGGAAGTATCTGTGGAAAAGGTGTACATTAATTTTGTTCCCTTTTGGCTGAAAGGCCTCATTTTTTCTAGAATATGCAACATCACATGGATGAAATAGAATAATTTTTCACTTACTTAAAAAAGGGGACACTATAAAACATCATCAAAACTGCACTATTAACACACTGGTTTTCAGCAGCACAGTTAAGTACAGCTGTATAGGCACAATTTCTACTAACAAGACGACTGAGTAGAGAAGAAAACTGAAAACATTACAACATGTAAATATCTGCTAGAGAACTTGAAGGGTTTTAGAATTAGTTTTTCCTCAGTTGTTTATAGATGATAAACTGTTTTAAAAGATTGATTTTGTTAGTTCTCATACTCATTCGGTTAAAATCCCTCACTTCCAAAATATCGGTGGGAAAAGTAGAAATGGGCAGGAGGCTCAACAGTTATAACATGAATACAATCAATATGCAAGTCTCTCTCTTAAAATAAGCTATGACTGACAATATTCATGTGAGGATTTTTTAAACTGTCCACTATTTTGAAAGCAAAGGATTTCTTATATTATATATACACATGTGTACACACATACACACACACAAACCAGCTTGAATAAATTTCATTCCTTACCCAACACAGGGGCTCTGCTAGAACCCTGTGTTCTCCGAAACACAGCAGGCCTTTTCTGGAGGGTTGATTTCTCTGGGACCTTCCACACCAGTCCAGCACAGCTTGTATGAGATTCAAAAGGTAGTCTTATTTTTTAAAGCCTACTCTGAAGTCTCATATTGTCACTGGGCAATGCACCTTGCCTTAGGATGCCAAGCTTTGGACAAGAATCTTGGTTATTCCTGGCTCTGATCGAGTTCTCTGTATGGATCATGTGTTTTCTGTGGAGCTGAAGACCAAACTTCGAAGCTTAGTACCCCAGAGTCATCTTTTCTAGCACTTTAAAAACATACCCTAACTTGACAGCTCATCTACTAGAGATCTAGTTATTAAAAGAGGCTTTTATTCTCCACTGTAAATTGGACTCTAACCTCTGGCCTATGTCTCAACCTTTCCTAGGAAAGTAGGCTTCTTGGGAAATATAAAAAACACTGGAAGTTCCTGATTAATAAATTCAAGAAGATGCAAAACGCTGTTTAAGTACTAGGAGTATTAGATATGGGTCTGCATCAAAACTCTGGAACAGTTCAAATCTAGGTCCAATTGTACACTGTAGTAAAACTAATAGAGAGAGATCCAACCTGCAACTCCAAACTAAATTTTACTTAAAACAGAGAAACCAAAACTATAAATAAAGTGAAAATAATTATCCAGACATTTGGAAGAAATGAGATAATAGTCTGAGCTAGAGAATAATAGAAATCTACTTAAAGAGATAAAGGATCAAGATCCTCTGTTGTAGAGGATCTCACCAAAAGGCATTTAAGAAGAAATGAATATGATATACAACAGAAAATGATTTACTGCATATACCTGAAAACATTGCCTTTTGTCATTATGTAAAGACAATGTTTGTTTACTGTTCAGAGGGTGAATCTGCCAATTAAACTTCTGTTTTGTGCAGCTCCAGCACACTGTGTTTGTTGCCAAGGCAACAAATATAGTGGGCAAATATAGCAAGCAATCATTTGCCTCTCAAATTTGAAGAATCAACTCCCCAGAGAGCCAAAATGCCCTTCATCATTAAACATGGGGGGAAATTATTATAATTTTATACCTGCTGCATAACAAATAATATTTATTTTATCCATCAAGTTATTATGTGTCTTTGAGCACTTTTTTCAATTCTAAACTTATTGTTAAATGCCCTATAAGTGGTGAAAAGTGATCTTTACGTCAACTTTAATTACAAAATATACATTCTTTGAACTATGAGGTTGGCTGAAAAACAATTACCAGATGGCAATGACACATTTCTAACATTGATTTAGGTTAGTTATTGAAAGCACTCCCAAGTGAACATAATATAGAAGCTACTTAATTAATGTCATAGGAAAAAAAGATGCAGTGTGCTATCAGACTTGGTTTTGAATTAACTTTACTAACAATTATTTGCTTCTACACCTATAACATTGCACACATCTATCCACCAACTCTAGAAACATTCAGATTTTTTTCTTCCAAAGATTTCTAATTTCTTTCTTGTCATTATGAACAGTAATCATGCATGTTAAACAGTAATAGGAGTGAGGTTATTCGCGTGTGAGAGAATATGGGACCTTGCGCAAAACAAAGAAATTCATATATCTTATATTACAATTTCACTCTACATTATCTGGATTAATTCAGAGGTACATAATCCAACCATGTTGGTGAGAAGTTAAGGCAATCTGCGGCTCTAGGCACAGTATGACAAAGGGCCCACAATAGCTTCACTACATGCCCTCCCATTTAGGTGGGAGAGGGGCCGTCAATGATCAGAGGCAGGGATGGCAGCAAGGGGCCCTCTGTTCCTTATGGGAACAATGAGAGATGGCAGCAGTGAACCTACAAAGGCTAGACTAACAAGCAGGAGACCCCCAGTACTTAGGAAGTCAGGTGTATCTGCTTGGGCAGGTAGGCTAGACCTGCTGCTCTCTTCCCTTCCTTCCCAAAGTCCCCATTTTGGGGTGGTGCTGCCCACCCTCCATATGCTCCAAGAGCAGAGAGTCTGTACTTAATACTCCATACAGATGAATGCGGGAGTTCATCTGTGTTAGAGCCATTAGTTCAGGCACTCTGCAGACTCAGGCAGACATCATTCCATTGGCTATACTCAATTCAGGTTTTCAATCTTTTATAACAACTGTAAGGACTAGACACACTTTTTTGTATGCTGAAATTATGATGTACAAGCTCAGACTCCAGGCATGGGTCTGTAGTGCCTATTCCTTAGTCTGCCCCATTTTAAGAATATATGGTAGAAAATTCAACTTAAGTTCACCTTTCTGCTTCATCAACAACACACCTCAAACTGCTTCTTTTCCATTTCTCCAACTCTGTTTTTGCTTTGTTCGCCTTCTCCAGTATTTTATTTCATGTTTCCTTCCTTTCACATGTAGCTCTGCTTAATTACCCCTTTTATTCCAGTTGACATTAATGCAAGTCAACTTTTACTCCCGCACACTCTACCTATTTTACTGGCAGAGCAAAGCTGTGGTATTAGAGAACACTATAGGGTAACTTTGAATAAACGGTTGCCTATTATTGCCCACCACTCTGCCTACATTATACAAACTTTTAACTTCCTTTATCACATCTTGTTTGAACTTTAAAATCCCTATCAGTCAAGAATGTTTCTTGGAGGGAATAGACTAAGGGAAGAAATGTGGTGGCTTTTTCTGAAACAAGACACCCACTTCCTAATGTCCTTAAATCCTAAAATCTTTTCTTCCTTTAACAGGCTTATGGAGACCCCACAGCGAATTGTGTCAACAGGTGTTACTAGCAGGGCCAGCTCTAGCCATTTCGCCGCCCCAAGCATGGCAACACGCCATGGGGGGCGCTCTGCCGCTCGCCGGTCCCGCGGCTCCGGTGGATATTGTCATAAACAGATAAGAAAAGTTAATAGCACAGAAGTACTTTATATCTCTTTGACTATAAAGGGTGAACAAGTTCAGTAGGCCTGGCTGTCACCTGACCGGAGAACCAATCAGGGGACAGGATACTTTCAGATCTTGAGAGAGGGAAGTTTCTGTGTGTGCTATTAGTTTTTGGTTGTTGTTCACTCTGGGGGCTCAGAGGGACCAGACGTGCAACCTGGTTTCTCTCCAATCTCCCTGATACAGGCTCTTATGACTTCAAAATAGTGAGTACTAGATAGATAAAGCGAGTTAGGCTTATGTTTGTTTTCTTTATTTGCAAATGTACATTTGGCTGGAAGGAGTTTAATTTTGTATTTGGCTGAGAGGAGTTCAAATTTGTATTTTGCTGAAAGGATTTTAATTTGTACTTGAATACTTAGGCTGGGAGGGTATTCCCAGTGCCTATAGCTAAAAAACCCTGTACCTAATCCATCTTAAATTTACAAAGATAAAGAAAGAAAAGCAGTAAAAATTAATTAAAAGTTCTTCTTGTTTAAGAACCTGATTGTTTTTTTATTCTGGTGTGAGATCCCAGAGGACTGGGTCTGGATTCACCAGGGAATTGGTGGGGAGAGGGAGAGAGAGGCTGGTTTCTCTCTGTGATAGGATTGCTTTCTCTCTCAGGGAGAGTCTGGGAGGGGGAAAGAGAAGGAAGGAGGGAGGAAGGTGAATTTTCCTCTCTGTTTTTAGATTCAAGGAGTTTAAATCACAGTGATCTTCCAGGGTAACCCAGGGAGGGGACAGATATCCCGCAGGGATCCTTGCAGAGGGTCTGCCGGTCCCGCGGTTCCTATGGACCTCCAGCAGGCGTGCCTGCGGATGCTCCACCGGAGCCATGAGACAGGTGGACCCTCCACAGGGATGCCTGCGGGAGGTCCACCGGAGACACCTGCCACACTCCCGGCAACCAGCAGAGCGCCCCCTGCAGCATGCCACCCCAAGCACGCGCTTGGCGCGCTGGGGCCTGGAGCCGTCCCTGGTTACTAGTGAATGATCACCTTAGCCTTCTTTCTCTACAAAGAAACAGCTGTCTCCTGTGCCTTAGTCCTAGACCCTGAAACCTCAGAAAATAAAATAAAGAACCAGAAGTGACTCTAGTTTTATATCGTTCTAACAGTGAGCAGAATCAGGCACAAGTCTGTAATCCAATCCCAGATTTCCTGATTGGTAACACTTTCTACCTCTAAATCAATACAACTACTAAAAGATTAATTAAATAACCTGAAGAGCACTTCAGAATACTTTCTTTTTGATTTTTATATTATTTGTGGTGATGCAACTATGAAACCTAGCCCCTTTTACAGAAAGGGCTTGGAAAGAGAGATATTGCAGACTACACTTACCTTGTATAAGTAAGGTAAGCTATAAAATTTATAACTGCTACTACTACCATCAAACATGTCCTTAATATGTGTTACCTAGAAATGTCATTTTCTTTAACATAATCCATCATAACTGAAGTGGTTTTTTTGTTGTGTTTTTTTTTATTTTTTTTTTGCTGTAGGGATTATAACATCTGATTTATTACTTTTTTTTTTTCTATTTTCTAGGGAAAATTCAATCATGCTCAGGAGTGTTTCTTTAGGGAAAATAAAGACCTCCCACTAGAAAATCCTAGCAAGTTTATAACATCAATTTACATCTTACCCAAAGGCAAAGATATCAAAATAAAAAAGTTTAACCAATTGCCACATCTGTTCTTTGTTAATCTGTATCCAATTTTATTCTTTTCTGTACAGTATTCAGCCTAGAAATGAGACTAAATTCCCCCCCACACACTTCTTAGATCTCTGCAGCCATCCAGTATTACAAATTAATCATTAATGGCCTGTGTGACTTTCATAACAGTCAACAGAATAACTGGAGATTTGATTTAATATTGAGCTTCTTCAGAAATTTTTATTTATATTTTTTACAATGCTTATTGCTACCAAGACTTGTAAACTAGGACTCCAAAGCAGCATGTTTATAATAGCACTCACAATGTAATAATATTTATGTCTCTAGTCAGACTGATATAAGACACCTATTGCATGCTAAGCTAGTTATGCTCAAAGAAAAACTGTCTCTTTGCAGCTAAGTGACTCTACTTTCTTGACCTCTGATAAAGCATAGCAGACTATTTCACAGGGTATATATTGGTGATATTCAACACTTTAGCATTAAAGAAAAAGGGTTTGACAGTATCAAACTAAGATATTCACATATATTAATATGCATAAAACATTTAGGCCATGATTCAGCAATGCACTTAATCATGTAGTTAATGTCTTGCATCAGGGTTGCAAAATTCTTAGGTTAGCCACACAGCTCCTATACTATGAAATTTCATGTTCAAGGTTTATTGCAAGGAGTGAAAAAATAGAATTGCTGTTTAACTTATTACTTTTGCATTAGCTTCTTACTCTTAAAAGCCCATTGTGGGCATGAGATTGAGGTTGGGGGCAAGGGAGTTAAAAAAAAACAAGACACAGCCAGACTTGTCTTCAGAGAGATTGAAGATCTGCACTGGACCAGCTGCAGTAATCAGAGTATCTCTGGAGTCACTGGGGAAGTACTCTTACATCCACTTTAGAGATCAAGAACCAGATCTTTCAGTTCACATAAATCAATGCTTCTCTATCGGCATCAGGGAGCGCTAGACCAATTTTACATCATCTGTGAATCTGGCCCACTGAATGTGCTGCTTCTTGACTGGCTTCTAAATGCCTGCCCTGGGGACACAGGAGACTTGGCGCTGCCTGTCAGATAACAAGCTCCCATTTACAATGTGCAGAATCTCTGGACACATTATCCCATCCCCCTTCCCACTCATGAAACCCACCAAGTTGTGACGGCACAGGTGTTCTGACTGCCCTCTGAGATAACGTGAGGTAACGTCAGGCAAAGTCATAGGGGGAAAAGATCAAAGTTTCTGTGTATTGCCAACCACTTCTGGTAGTTTGTTATATTAAAAGTAATTACACCGCCACCTCGATATAAGGCCACCCAATATAACACAAATTTTGATATAACCTGGTTAAATTCAGCTGCGGGGGGGGGGGGAGGGGGCGGAGGGAAGGGGGGCTGCTCACTCTGGTGGATCAAAGCAAGTTCAATGTAAGATTTTTTTGTCTCCCAAACACAGTTTTATATCAAGATAGAGATGTACTAAATAAAACTGAATATATTTATATATCCAGTGGCAAATTTTTACTAATGTTAGTATGTCATGCCATTCAGGTCAGTTAAGTGAACTGGCTCTCAAAAATAATCATGTGCCGAGTTCAGCAACAAGCCAGAAAAACAAAACAAAAACCCCAAAATCCCAACACCTATTCTTTAGGAGAAAAGGAGATCTTCAGGCATTTTACCTTAATGTAGCAAGCTGGCTTCTAATCTCTTCTGTTAAAGTATAATAAATAAATAAAATAAAATAAATTGAAGACATTTACCCTTTATCAAATAGTTTTTCCTGTCTGCTTTGTTTTGTTAGCTTTACTGAATTGTGGCCTAATCGTTGTACACAAATTAATATCTTTGAACAAAACAAATCTTTAAAAAACTTCCTGCTTAACATTAATAAAAAAATGCAAAATGAAATCACTCAATTTAACTATGCGCAGTACCCTTCAAATTGCTCAGCTCCACGATTTCACACAACAGCCTCATAATAACTCCTTCCAGCACACAGTTGTAACTTTATACTTAGGTTGTTTTCTCACTTCTTTTCATGTCTCACCTCCCGTATGGTCCAATACTGGTTATTCTCCAAAGCTCCTAAACCATGATTCCTTCCCTAACAATATCCAAAACCTAATTGAAGTTATTTTAAATGAAGCAAATTTAGTTTGTTCAAAAATTTGGATAGGTCACAAAATAATAATAAAAACACACTTTGAAATAAATACATGTGGTTGGATACTATGGAAAGCATCAACAGGCGTGCATTAAAGTAAGGAAATATTACCTACAACGTGGAGGAAAAAGTCTTTTTGCATCCCACAGACTGAAACTGCATTTCTTTCTCAACCAAATGACAGTCTTTCATTGCAGTCTCTCAGTCACAAGAACGTAAAACTCCTCATTAAATACTGTTACAGTATTTAACTGCTAGTGCACCTCCTTCTGGTTGCTCTCAGGATTAGCTGATTTCAGGTCTGATGCCTCCTTTCTGTTTTCTCGCCACATTCCCTGCCTCCTCTTCCTGGCTCTCAGCATGGCAAGATGCTCTGCATTCATGACCTAGCCCTCCAGCCAAGTCAGATGTGTCCTCCTCTTCTAGGGTATCAAAGTCTTTTCTTAGGAACAGGCTCAGGCAGCCATTCACTGTCCAGCTTGTGTCACTTCCCTAGTAGCTAGTAAGGGAACCTAGGCCCATCCTCTACGCTGGGTTCCAGCTTAGGGACCCACTAATCAGCAGCTACAGTTTGTTCCATTCGGGACCTTACTACCTTTTCCCCTGAGGCTTTCACAAATTTCTGGCTCCCCTTTCCCCTTCTCCGAGTTTGCCAGCATCAAAACTGCCTCCTACCAGGGAGTAACTGTTGGCTATTGTGACTCAGTAGCCCCCAAACACACCTCCCTTTTCATAGGGAGTGACTGCAGACTACTTCCCTGCAGCCTCTCCTCTGCTGCCAACTAAATTCCTGTCTTTATAAAGCCAGCCCCCAGCTCATTCCTCCTCAGCTGCGCTCCCTTATTATTCAAGTCAGGGGATGACTTAAACCACATGATTTCCCTCAATTATAGCCTGTCTAGTTAACCCGCCCCCTCCTTAGCCTACTGTAACTTTAGCACCCTTGTGGCCAAGATGGAGTCTGCTCTGCAGGCAGCTCCAGCCAAGAGAAGGTGCACACAGGAATGCAGCAGGGAAAGTCCCTTGCACCCCAGAGGTACCTGTTCCAAACACCCCAGAGTGAACATACACAGACTGTAAAGGTACAGAGAATATAGAAAAGGGAAATACAGTAACTCCTCACTTAAAGTCATCCCAGTTAATGTTGTTTCGTTGCTGATCAATTAGGGAACATGCTTGTTTAAAGCTGTGCAATGCTCCCTTCTAGCCTTGTTTGGCAGCCACCTGCTTTGTCCATTGCTTGCAGGAAGAGCAGACCATTGAAGCGAGCTGCTGGGGGCTTGAAACCAGGGTGAACCGGCAGCCCCCCTATTCACTCCCCCATCAGTTCCCCGCTCCCCTAAGTTCCCTGTGCTGCAGCCGCCCAGCAGGCTATCAATTGCCAGGCAATTCAGCTGTTTCCCCCACACACACACTGCCATGTGCTGCTCCTGCCCTCTGCTTTGGAGCTGCTCCTGCTTGCTGTGCCGAGGGCGGGGGGGTTAATGTCAGGGCGTCCCCTTCCTCCCTGCTCCTGCACCCTGCTTACCCCTTCTGCATATAGAGCAGGGAGGGGACACAGACTGAGAGAGACAGAGACAGCCTGGGGCAGCAGCTGCTGTCTCAACTTCCTGATCCACTTAAAAAGACAAATGCACAAGGGGCAGTTTGTGTGTCTGTCTCTGTCTGCTACGCTATCTCCCCTCCCCGGTGTTCATGCTGCCTTGTGAGAGAGGCTACATTAACAACGTGTTAACCTCTGAGGGCTCAGCAGGATGCTAATTTATTGTTTAGCAGCAAGGCATTCCCTGGGAAACATCCCTCCCTCTTCCACCCTCTAACTTCACCACCTTAACCAAGCTTCACAATCATCATAGCTGTGAACAGTATTAAATTGTTTGTTTAAAATGTATAGAGTGATATTAAAATGTATAGATATAATATACAGGTTTTTTGTTTGGTGAAAATAAAGTCCCTGGAACCTAACCTTCCCTATTTACATTAACTCTTATGGGGAAATTGGATTCACTTAACATCGTTTCGCATTTTTCAGGAATATAAGTACAACGTTAAGCAAGGAGTTACTGTATTTATTTACAGAGGAATGAAAGGTGAAAAACAACAGGGGGAAATATGGCAGAAGCAGTAAAACAGGGTTGCATTCAACATGAGGTCCCAGTGGTACAACAGTCTGAAAGGGCAGACACCAAGCAGTGTGTCTGCACACAGAGTTTAGGAGTCCTGGGCAAAGTTCCAGTCCAGCAGTGACTCTTGGGTGCTCCTGGCTGTCTTCAGTGCCAGTAAACTGAGGTTGTCAACTTTCTACTCGCACAAAACCGAACACCCTTGCCCTGCACCGCCCTCCTCCGAGGACCCACCCCTGTTCACTCCATTCCCTCTTCCGTCACTCATTCACTCTCCCCACCCTCATTCCCTCGATCATTTTCACTGAACTGTCTCACCAGGTTGGCATGCAGGAGGGGGTGCGGGTTCCAGGGTGGAGCCAGAAATGAGAAGTCCACGGTGTGGGAAAGGGCTCCAGGCTCGGGCAGAGGGTGAGGGCTCCAACAGAGGGTGTTGGCACTGGTGTGGGTCGAGGGTGAGCGATTTAGGGTGCAGGAGGGAACTCCGGGCTAAGGGGTTCAGACTCTGAGGTGGGGCTTGGGATGAGGTTTGGGGTGTAGGAGGGGAATCAGGGCTGGGGCAGAGGGTTGGAGCATAGGGGTGGTGTGCAGGCTCCGGGCAATGCTTACCTTAAGCTGCTCCCGGAAGCAGCCACATGTCCTCCTATGGCTCCAACATGGAGGTGCAGCCAGGCTTCCCTGCCAATGGGATTGAGGAACCAGTGCTTGGGGTAGGGGCATGTGGAGCCCACTGGCTGCTCCTATGCCTAGGAGCTGGACAGCGGACATGCTGCTACTTCCAGGAGCCGCATGGAGCCTGTCTTAGCCTGCTGACTGGACTTTTAACAGCCCAGTCAGCAGTGGTGACCAGAGCCACCAGGGTTCCTTTTTGACCAGGCATTCTGGTCAAAAACCAGACACCTGGCAACCCTACAGTAAACTTCCCCCCCAACAAACCCTTCTGGCGTTCTCTTCTGCCGCTGTCTGCAAAGCCACACAGAGTGACAACCTCCCCACTTAACTAGCTAACAGCCTCCCTCCTTATTCCCAATGCAAAGTCACAAGCTCCAGTACTCACAGCTCCATGCAGCTCTGGACAGCAGTGATACTGTTCTGGATTGTCCTTGGACAATTCCACCCGGGCACAGTGCTCCTCCTGGCTCTTGTCCTGGGGCATACCCCATCAGCCATTCTGTCCCTCCCAGGCTTCATGCTGCTTCGCTTTGAGAGGGCCTGCTTGCTGCAGCCCTTCTCTCTGGAGCTCCAGACACACCGGGTTGCTCAGCCCTCTCTCTCTGCTGCCCCTCCCCACAGCAACACTTCCTCCTTCTGGAGTAATCAGCTCTTCCGCCTCCCCCGGGAAAAAAGATTTCAAGGAGTTGTGCTCTCTAAACCTCAAAGGGGCTACACTACATTAACCCCTTCAGGGTAAGCATGGGGTGAACATCCCATCCTGGATACATACATAGAATCACAGGACTGGAAGGGGCCTCGAGAGGTTATATAATCCAGTTCCCAGTACTCAAGGCAGGACTAAGTATTATCTAGTCCACACCTGACAGGTTTTTGTCTAACCTGCACTTAAAAATCTGACGATGGAGATTCCACAGCCTCACTAGGTCAATTATTCCAGTGTTTAACCCCCCTACCAACATAAACCACCCTTGCTGCAATTTAAGCCCATGAATCTTCTGCTATCCTCAGAGGTTAAGAAGAATAATTTTTTCACCCTCCTTCTAACAATCTTCTATGTATTTGAAAACTGTATCATGTCTCTCCTCAGTCTTCTTTTCTCCAGACTAAACAATCCCAATTTTTTTCAATCTTCCCTTATAGGACCTGTTTTCTAGATCTTTAATCATTTTCGTTGCTCTTCTGTGAGCTTTCTCCAATGTCCACATCTTTCCTAAAATGGGGTGGCCAGAACTGGACACAATACTTCAGTTGAATCCGAATCAGTGCAGAGAAGAGCAGAATGTCTTCTCGTGTCTTGCTTGCAACACTGCTGCTAATACTGCCCAGAATGATATTTACTTTTTTTGCAATAGTGTCATACTGTTCACTCATATTTAGCTTGTGATCCACTATGAATGCGAGATCCCATTCTGCAGTACTTCATCCTAGGCAGTCATTTTCCATTGTGTGTGTGTGCAACTGATTCTTCCTATCCTCCAAGCACTTGTGACCCCTCCCAGCTTGGTACTGCCCACAAAACGTATAAGTGTACTCTCTATGCCATTACCTAAATAATGAAGACGACATTGAACAGACTCAAAACTGATCCCTGTGCAATCCCACTCAATACGGCCTTGCAGCTTGACTGTGAACCACTGATAACTACTAGTCCATGGTTTTCCAACCAGTTATGCACCCATCTTACAGTAGCTTCTCTAGGTTGTATTTTACTAGTTTGTTTATATATAAAGCTCAATGTCCACAACTGGGGCAACCCAGGGTAGGTACTACTTTGTCCATGATTGCCCTTTCATAAGCTATCAGAAAGTATTTTTTTCCTTTGAGAGTACACCAGCGATTGCACCTTAAAATCTAACATTCAAAATTGCCCTATAAACTCTCAGATTTATTAAGTCATCTATAAAACCCCCAAGAAATGGTATGCATAACATATCTAGCCTTAAAGTACTGAGGACTCAATGAACAGAATTTCAATATAGTTCAATCAATATAGCTCCAATTTCCAAAATTGGGTGTTCTCAACTCAATAATTCTCTCTCTTCGTTGTCAATAATTCAAGTCATTTCTCTGTTTGCAAATCCATCTTTGCATAATGTAACACATTTCAGAAATGTTGTTATAGGCCAAGCTAATTCTGACCAACACTGTGTGCTCTATAACATAAGCAGAGGCACAATTTATGATACCCTATTTTCTTTTTCTATTTATGAGAGTTTTCTAAATTCTGACCTCTACAGTGTGACCAACAATGACCCTTAACATTCATCACAGACCTTTTCATCACTTTAAAAAAATATTGCAAGAGTATTTGTGATAAATAGGTAAAAGGCTTTTGTTGGGGGCACCAAACAGGAATTACATATATGGAAAGCACCCAGACCCCACAAAACAGTAAATGCCTATAGGTCCACCTTCACATCACATAGGCAAAGAAACTTCAGATGTTTTGAGTCTTCTGCCCAATGTTACAAGCCTTTATCTTCTCCCCCTTTCCTGCTTCCCAGCCAAAGCAGAACCTTTCCCCTTCATCCTTCTTCTTACCATACCCTGAATCCCTATCTCACTCCAGCAAGCCACAGAACCTCAAATTCCTCTCTCTATATACCACCATAACCCAAACATGACCCCTACAAAGTTTGGCATTCCCTCTTCAGTGTCAGGCCTAGCCACAACTCCACTGGATTCCTGGCTCGCTCTCTGTCCACAACCCAACATCAGACACACATCGGAAGACATTAGTCCTGGGCAAGCACCAGGGCTTCCAGAACCTGAGAAAAAAAGCTGGCCCAGCAGCGACTGCCAGTGCACTTGAGACACTGAGCCTGTTAATCACATAATTAAGTCACGTAACAGTGGGGGGCGGGGGGAGAGAGAATCATCAGGTGAGCCAGTCAACTAGGGAATTAATTCCACAGAGATAGCTATTGAAATCAGGCTCACTGTTCCCCTGGTGTGTAACTCAACAGAAAAAGGAAAACAAAAGCTCTTTGTAGCCAAGTTCTCCATGAAATCTAAGAGAGACTTTACATAATAGGGAGCAAAAAATACAACCAACTGAGGAAGAAATTTAAGGCTCTTTGGAACATACAGCTGTGATGGTTTGACTGCTTGGAGTGTGTGCTCATTCTGTTTACAGCTACATGGGTGGGTGGGGTGGTCTGTGTGTGGGTGGTGTCTCTATCTTCCTCTCTCCAGCCTATCACAGGGGTGCTCATCAGAAAACACACAAACCTAAAAACACTTTGGATATAATTCAGTTTGAAATCAGTTTAAGCTGCTTCTCCTGTTTGTTCGTTTTTTTAATATAAATTGTTGTACCCCTAGCTAGTACTTTACATATTCAAAAGAAGAATACTGACATCCAAGATGTGGTAAATACCATCAAATGAACTCTGAAGAACAACTGGATAATTTAATTAACCATATACTCAGAGAAGTTTTAAACCTGTGTCAAGTTCCTAGAATACTGCAGCTCCACGAATCATGAAACACGGACAAGACTGTATTCCTCAGTTAACCCCTAACTTGTACCTCTCTATCATCATTTTAAAATTGATAACGGACATCTTAAAATATATATTGTCTTTCTTGTCTCCTTACACAGGTGCCTCAGGCCATCATGCAAAAGTGTTGAAGCAGTTAACTCCAGATAAAATGCTAAAAATAAAACCTTCCTATATCAAGATACCCTTCCTAGTCTTCCTGTCTTGTTATTGAACAGGTGGAAGATCATTCAGTACAGAAGTGCTTGTGATAAAGTTAATGTAGGTTAAGTACTATATAACGTGTTCACTCTCCAGTCTTTATAAAAAGCCTCCTGTTGATCTTATCTGACCCTTAAGGATGTATTCTAACCTCAATCTCTGCATAAAACTTCCCTAGATGCCAAATGGCAATTAGAGTACATGCACAGAACAAGGGTGAGCTCTAACCCTATTAATGTACAATTACTTTCTACATCAATTGTACAGCAGATGCTTTGCCTGTAATGGTTTGTCTCATACGTTTAATGAATTTTCTCAATGCCTCTTGTTTTGCTCCAATTTAATTATTGCTGTGTATTTCCTAAAAGATTAACAATAAAGTGAATGGTCATTAAGACAACATAAACCTTGATACCTATAATGGACTTTTATGTGAGTTTACCAAGATTGAATGGTATATTATGAAGAAAACTAAACATTGTACGAGTTTAATGTTCAGACTACATCAGTATGTCAGGTGCTTATTTAATTGTTTTTGTAGTCAATTTTCCTGCCCCTCAAGGCTTATTAGTCAGTCATCTAATCAGTCCAAACAATAGTGCGCCCTCTGTGTTTCCTTCTTGAGTCCAGGAATACATATCTATATCTGTATTTCCAACAGTGGTGTCCTTTAGCGCAACCTTCCTGGGAGTTTTTTGACTAGATGCCAAAAAGTTACTAGCTGTTCCACATGAAGGTGGATTTCCATGTAGCTCTGTAAATAAGTTCAGTTTTGCTACATCTGCCCATCTTAAAACTTTTAATCAAGTTGCCTATAAGAAGTAAATGAAGATTATTCTGTTCCTTTCAAAATGTTAAGACTTATGATACCCTTTCAGACAAAACAGTTCTAAAGAATGCTATATCCACGGAAGACAAGATGGAAAAGCACAATTACAAGCTACAATATTAATCATCCTGTGTCACGGAGCCATGAACAAAGTAGTTAGTTACAGTTCACAATGAGCATTCCCTATATGCCTAATATAGTGAAGCAAAACCTATGCAAATCACATTGTGAAGAGAGCATAGCAACGAGTTTAAACATACATGTTTGCGACAATACATGTTGTTGCACAACCATCCCTGGCTCATGACATAAGCAAGCAGAAAAATATATAATGTTTTTCGATACTTGGATGACTTGAGAAACTGGTGGCTAAAGCAGAATGGCCTCAGCCTCCTTAATAGTATGCTAATACACTATCTAATGTGCTATTGCTTGAATAAAAGTAATTTTACTTTAAAATTTAAAAGTAGCATTGTTTAAAGTTTAAACAACTAAAAGAATAAAACCTAATTTATGAACATTTATTCAAATTTCAGCTACCAAATTATTTTGAGTTTGGAAACTGGCAACTTCGCTGCATAGCTAAGCCAGTAGGACACGCAAAGCAGAACTCTCAATTAGCTTATTGGTCATCTACTGGGAGCTTTTCTCAACCTTGTTTCCAAAGAAACTGAGACCAATGTAACTCAAGTAAGCTGAGGATAGGTTCTCTTTTGTTTTAAGAAGCTGACATCAGTTTCAGTGGAGTCAGCAATTGAGATATAAGAGACTTGTTTTTTCTCCTGTTTCCACAGAGACAAGTGTCCAATTGGCAAAAAAATGATAATGTATACAAAATATTAACCTCTTTTGGGGAAAAAAAGTTTATCCTTACCATATTTTCATGGAAGTGGGGTTTAGAAAGCACCCTAGTGCTAACTTCTGAGAGTGAGAAGTCACCTACATCACACTCTGCTGAGCATTACAGATCAGGGCCACCCAGAGGATTCAGGGGGCCTGGAGCAAAGTAATTTCAGGTGCCCCTTCCATAAAAAAAAGTTGCAAAATTCTAGAATACTATATTCTTGTGGGGGCCTCTGTGGGGCCCAGGGCCTGGGGCAAATTGCCCCACTTGCCCCCCCTCCTCTGGGCAGCCCTGTTACAGACGGCCCAGCTGTTCTACTTTGCTCCTTTGTGCTACGTACACACCACAGGCTGCAATGTAAAATTTTGCTAAGATTTTGCTAAGCGTCCCATTGTATAAGCCCATTGCAGAGAAGTAAGAGAGGGAGCACCACAAATAGCCAAGGAATAGAGGCAGACTTCAAGGGAGGGCAGTTATGGTGGAAGCATGGTGCAGATCTCTCTGTAAGGAAAACAGTTACTCTGGATTACTCTGAAGAGATTAAATACAAAATAAAAAAAAGAGTCTCCTCATGCGAAACAATATGTGAAAAACTAGTGTTATTTCTAATCAGTAATGATGATGAACTAATGAAAAACCTAGGCTAAAGAACAAGAAGCACTCTAAAGAGGGAACTGTTGACCTCTTCATATCTTCATGCTGAAGTCAATTCCACCAATAAAAGTGGAATTAAAAGCTTCTAAAAGGTTAGACCTAATCTTGAGAATTTATCTGAGGTTCCTCTTCTGAGCTCTTTAGCTGCCAGGTGAGCCAAGTAACTGTGTCAGGCTTCTATCCCTGAAGCCACTCTACTCTTCCATGTAAGCAATACAGTGATTAATTCCTAGTGGATGGAAACACAGATGTCCCTGTGTTTGGAATGGAAGTTAATGGTTTGAATTCATGATTGTATTTACCTTGCAAGAACATTATTTTACAGGGGTGAGTGTTCTCATTGAGATGAAACTTTGTTTGTTCCTTTCAGAAGTCTGAAAACCACAAAGTAAGAGCCTACCCCAAGCCTTCAGATTAGTACTCTATAAAATATAAATCTCAATACCAAAATAAGCCTTTTGTCAAGGACATGCTGTCATAAACACATAGCTAAGGGTTAATGTCTCTTTCACCTGTAAAGGGTTAACAAAGAACACCTGACCAGAGGACCAATTAGGAGACAAGATACTTTCAACCCTGTGTGGAGGGAAGTTTTGGGTGTGGGTCCTTTGATCTGTGTGTGTGTCTTTTCTCGGGGGTATGAGAGGGACCAGACATTACTACAGGCTCTCTAAAGTTCTGTTCAAATAGTAAGTAGAACAGGTGATTTAGGCTTTTTGTTTGTTTTACTCTATTTGCACATGTGGATCTGGCTGGTTAACTTTTGTGTGTGTAGTTGCTGGGAATATTTTGATTTGTATTGGTACTGGAGGAAGGGTTTCTTCCTTTGTCTGTAAACTATAGGACCCTGTAATATTTACATCTTGAAGTTACAGAGATAATTCTTTACTTTTTCCTTTCTTTTATTAAAAGATTTCTTTTAGAGAACCTGATTGATCTTTCCTTGTTTCCCTTGTTTTATCCCAGGAGAGTGGGTGTAAACACCAGGACTGGTGGGGGAGGAGGGAAGGGGGAGAGAGAGGCTAATTTCTCTCTGTGCCAGGAATACTGTCTCTCTCAGGGAAAGTCTGGGGGGGGGGGGAAGGGGGAATGGTTTATTTCTCCTTGTTTTAAGAATCCAAGGGATTTGGGTTCTTGGGGTCCCCAGGGAAGGTTGGGGAGGTCAGAGTGCCCCAAAACACTATATTTTTGGGTGGTGGCAGGCTATCATATCTAAGCTGGTAATTAAGCTTAGAGGTTTCATGCAGGTACCCAAATTTTGGACGCTAAGGTTCAGATTTGGGAAATATACCTTATGACACATGCATATGAAAATCTCCCCATGGGAATTTCTGGCCTGACACAAAGAATAACTAAGAAGAATAAATGACCCAAGCATTGTCTTACATCGTAGGAGGTTACAGCTTGAGAAAACTAGTTAAATGTGTATTAAGACACTCAAGTACCTTTGGGAGAGACAAGATGCCCCTACCATGTGTGTGGCTCACTACAAGATTGCACCTAATCTTACCAAATGCAGATCTGGCCATTGGTGAGCCATGCATACGTAATATATAAGCTGAACTTCTGCAGTTTATCTTTAGAGAGGGAGGAAGCCCCAGGCCCTGAGGAGTTCTAGTTGGATCATAATGCAGCAGCCGGCAGGCTCAACAATTTAGACTATCAAGAACAGCTTTCTGTGCTGGCTCCCTACTGAAATGGAGTTAAACTCAAAGCTAAAATCCAACATGGTTACCTGAGAGATGCACTCTCCCTCTATGGTCAGGGCCTCCTGTAACAGCTACATTCCAGTAGAACTATGCTATTGTTGACCAGTGAGGGTAGGGTCATGACTGTGGGAGACAGAACCTTCACAGGCTTACTCACCACAGTGCCCTCATCCTTTCAGAGTCCTTACAAATTAATTTATTTAAAACATAAAATGAAACAAAATTAAAAAAACCCAAACACCCAAAATCAGAATTCTGCATCTTGGCAACAATAAAGAAAGAGAGAACAGTGTCATATTTTAAGGAATGGGAGGTGCTCATATATATTATATTTATATGGGCCATACAAGTGCCTTCACAGAGGGATAACATGTATATTTAGAGAAAGTTGTTATTGTTTTTACAGTTTCCTTGCATATACCAGGAATAGAGATGTAGTTCTTGCAACTGTTGGCACACTTGAACTTGATGAGGCAGTTCGTTTAATAATTCAAGTAACTTAATGTATTGAACAATTCTACAAAACCTCCACCTAATTGATGAGAATAGTGTTATTAGATACCAAATATCCTTTCACCTCTTACTTTACTGTCTTTGGAGTAAGAGTGAGCCATTCTAAAATGTACAGCAGATAATAAATGTCACCTAAAGAGAACAAGAACACTCTCCAAACTGTTTTTGCAGCAGTAGGTGCCGAATTTACATTTAAAACAAAACAAGTCTGTTGAAGAACAAAATGTCCTTTAACTAGACTGTTGAATGATTCCTGTTGACTCAGTGACCATTCCCCCTGGAATTATCTTTTCTGTGCTGAGTCAATCCATTTGCAGATTGGTGGTTCCAGAGATATACCGAAAGCTTGGACTAGCGTTCCACTATATAATGCCACTAAGGAATGATCTGAGCTGAATGGAATAGACTTGTTGACCACTGCTCTTCTGATATGACTAAACACTCATCTTACTGCCAGAAGCCCCAGAAGATTTTTTATGTTCGTACCTCACTCCTTCTGATATTATTCTTATATTAGCCCCCTCATGCTTGAATCCGTAGTTATATAAAACACACACAGTCTCCTAAGAAGAGCTGCTGTAAATGTCCCCCCCGCCCACATCTAACCACCATTCTAAATATACACTTGCTATATATGGGACTTCTGTTTTTGTCTTGTCAACAAGCTGAAGCCATATGCTTGATATGAGTGTCACCTGACCTAAGAACTCATTGAATTGTTTTCTATTAAATATTGGTCTTTACCATACTTAATGTTTTGGACACGCTAAGGAGTCTGAAGTAGTAACCTTAAAGCATGCAATGTAGCGTCCATGAAATAGACAGCATTTGCGAACAAATTACCATACCTGGAGATCCGTTTCCCCTTGGCAGTTAGAATAGGACAAAACTGTGAAAACTATACATGCTGACCAATGTTCGTTTTTAATTCTGACAACCGTATATGGCAACAGTCACTCTCATAACTAACTGGAGCCATGACTACCTCTCTTTGTTGTGTAGATCTGATATCAGTATCAAAGAAGGGGCAAATTAATACAATCATTGCAAGTCAGATTATGCCTCCTTTACTCACAGGTGAGTACAGCCTTATTGTATTCTTAAGTATGCCCACTAAAGAATACATGGCTGCTCAGAGCGAAGGAGGTATCAGTGTTATGTATAATGTGGCTCTGTACAAATGAATCAGTGGACAAAATAAAGGCTACTCTTTTCTACACAATCATCAGTGACCAGGCATCTCAAATATATTCCTACTCCTCATTTTAGTGTTCAAATTTTGCCAGCAAATTTTCTGCTCATTTTGAAATAGATATTTGGCTTGTCATAACATGCAGCAAGACCAATAGCTTCTCTTAACATTCCCCTCTCTATTATATAGCTAATCCCTTAGGACAAACATTATGTTTTAAATGCATAATTGACTTCTCAACACAGGAAGGAATTGCAGGATCTAGTTTTAGATCCGAGAATTGCTTTCAGGTTTTTCTTTAAGCAATTTATACTATTTAATTTCTTGTGAAAAGAGAAATTAAGTTTGGATTTCCTATTTGGAAAACTCTACAAGCTCCCCAACCCACCCACCCAAGTTTCATGAAGCACAGGAATGACCACTTTACAGTTTTGCTTCCAACTGACTGCAGCAGTTGGGAGAGTGGGGATCATTTGGGGTCAGAATAGGGCCACAGATGGAATCAAGTCCAATCAAAAGTAACAGGCGAGACTGGTTTTGGAATGTGACAAGCACTGATCCTTATTCTGGACATCTTCAGATCTTGTCAAACATATCATCTTTGCAAGACTGTTGTTTCCCTTCTTGAGTAATGATGGTGGTGGCCATCTGGGGTGACAAATTGGAGAAAAAGAACATCCAGTTTTGGTGAAAAAACATGAGTATGGGGGTATCATTAACTGATTGCATGTGAGCTTCCCCAATATCATGAAGCAGATGTGGTTTTTAGCATTGAGAGCTTGGCACAATGTTTGGGGTATTTTTAAACTAAGCAGCATATTCCAGGGAATGAGAGTTGTAGTTGTACTGTTCAGCCTCTATTTTATTTCCTGGAAATAGCACCAGCTGCCAGTAGGGAGCCATCTGTGATCCTGCATTTCCTTTGCATGCATAGTGAGCAGAACCGGTTGAAAGACTGGTAGCCTGGGCAACATGTTGCTAGTAGGCTCTCCCCCCAGCACACCGTCAACTCTTGTATTTAGATCTAGATTGTCTATTCTAATGAGAACACCGTTCAGTTTGTGGTGTCCTTAGTCAGGAGAGGAAGGATTGTCCAGTGGTAAGGGCACTGGCGTAGGGCTTGAGACCCAGGTTCAATACATTAAAGACTGTAAGGTATTTCAGGTACTATAATGGTGGATACCATGTAAGTACCTGACGGACAGAGGAATTCCTTGCTAAATTTCCATCTATCTGGTAGTGATTTTATTTTGCATTCTTTAAGGAAGCAACTCAGACATTTTGAAAAAGCTGCTTAGCTCACCATATGTCAGAAGGCTGGCGGCGGTAGTGGTGGTGAGTATTGAAAAACGGTGCTTGGATCTTCTGGTCAGAGAGATGCTTCTAGATTCCACCCAAAACATCTCCTTGGCTACTGGGGACCTCTTCTGGGTGGATACCAAAATATATCCCAAAAGCAGGCAGTGGCTTTTGGGATTCCCCAAGGGAATGCAGAGACGGGGCAGCATGTCCAGTCAGTTCACCAGTACTAATCTTCTTTAAAACCCAGACCAAGCTTCTCTTCTCTTGCTGATTGCAGCTCCCACTCTATCTACTCTCATGTTGATTTGCGTGAAAGCTTTTTTTACCCAACATGTAAATGGACCTTCATTGTCTCCACCTGATGACCATGATGAGAAGGGAAGCAAACACATTCCTTTGTCTAGGGCAGACCTGTTCATCAAATCCACCTGACATGCCTGGTTTAAACACATTTTAGCCATAATTATAGCATACATCCATAACTTTTAATGCACACTGCACACATACATCGTACAAAAATATTAATGATCAGTGTTAGTTTTCCAGTGACATATTACATGACACCTTTTAGCTACAGATTGTAACCACAGTGAGCTGGATACACTGAATTGGTCAGGCCAGCTGAAACTCATTACCCGATACCAGTGAGCCCCTTTCCCTCTAGCATTGAGATGCTCTTAGGATCAGACCAGTACAGAACAGAAGGGGTCACATAACAACATGTCTATGAGTGGGCCAAAATATCATTGGATGAATCTTCACAGTAACCGCACGGTTGGGGACATGTCGTGGGAGAAAGGATACGAAACCAGGAAGAGCCATTTAAAGCTTTCATATCTGACTGAAAATCTTACCTTAAGTAGTTTCTTCCTGTTTCTCTTATCAGAATTTAGAATAACCGGTATTTCCATTATGTCACACCAGCCCACTTTCAGTCAAAGTGTGATCTATTTTAGATGTAATATTAATATAAAATATTAAGATTTATAGAAAATTGAAGGAGCGTGTGCATAATTTAAGAAAAACGCATACTGTAACTTTCTGCCTCAGAGGTTGAGATATCAAGATCCTTCTCCACCTACAGTCAGCATCCTTAACTATGTGCTCTCACACTCTCATACAACATATAGCATGATTTATGAGGCATGCGTTTGTACACCATCTATCACACAGTGGGGTCCTGATCCACAAGGTACCTCCACATGCTTACAGAAATGCAAACCAACCAACAACTGGAGCGATTAGCATAAATTTTCATGCTCTTGTAACTATTTATAAAACATTTAGCCTTTAACATGTATTCTCACTGTAACAGTTCAGGGCACGGGCACCTGCACCTGCATTCCTCCTCCATGGTCCACCATGGCCACACACTAGACTCCCGGCTTCTCAGCCATCCCCAATCCTGGATGAAGGCCCATGCCTCTTTCCCTTCTTACTGGAAATTTTCCAGGCTGCAAAGTTCCCTGAATACATTGTATTATTACCAGCAAGTCAGATTACCTAGCTAAGACATCATCTACATTTTGCTTTCTCTTCAGATGCAATAAATAGCATAATTGCCCACAGTTACAAGTTACTACATAGCTCTGCGTAAGTACATTTATTCTTAAAGCTGGAAGCATTATGAAGAAATCACGTTAAAAACAATAAAAACTTACATGTACACTAATAAGAATACCAGAGATCACACCAACTCCAACAAAGGCAGGAGTCAGTCCTTTTCAAACCTCAACAAGGTGATTTTCTGTGGTTACAAATTCATAATAACCTTAGCTCAGAACCAGAACCACCATCAATACTTCAGTCTTCCCTTTATACCATTTGACCTGTGATCTTTGGATTCCAAGGACAGGTCATTCATAGAGCATGGTCCCTTCCTCAGGACCTAGTTTCAAAAAGTTGTATTTTTGCATAGCCAAAGTACTGGTGGTGAATTTGCCCTTATCTTCCCTTGATATTTCCCAGGAATCCACATTACACATATTGTCCCAAAAGACCATTCTTGTTTGCCACACTGTTCATGAGTCCTTTGATCATCCAGACCCACAATAATAAATATATTTTGCATTTAATACAATGGGCTTCAAAGATATTTAAACTTAATTTAATACAGTTCTTCAAGCATATTGCAGGAAACTGCCATATCTGTCAGAATGCCTATTAACTGAGAAGTTATCCACTATAGAATATTATACTGCAATTTCCTCAACTTTCATACTCTTTTTTTTTTAATAAAAATCTCCTTATATGTTTAATGGAAAACCAGTACAAATGTGTACACAATATACTTACAGAGAGGATCAAAATTAAAATAAATGAAAGCTTTTTTTTAAAAAAAGCAATTTGTAAATACATTTTTACAGGTTTTAAAGTTAGTATTAGTGAACTATTGACTATCAAGAATAAAGTACCACCAACTTACACCATTATAAGGATGACAGTGGCAGCTAAGGATCTCAATTTTCATTTTGTTAGTTTCACATCATCTTTACATATGGAAGGTCAAATTTTAAAGAAGTTGTGCATAGTCTGCATGGACAAAATGAACTGTGATTTTCTCAACTTACAAATGCCGAAGTATAGGTTCAATGGATATACACACACACTTTGCTGATAGTATGTAAGCACACAAGAAACAATGGGCTTAAATTGCAGCACGGGAGGTTTAAGGTTGGACATTAGGAAAAACTTTCTGTCAGCGTGGTTAAGCACTGGAATAAATCACCTAGGGAGACTGAGGAAACTCCATTATTGGAGATTTTTTAAGAGCAGGTTAGACAAATACCAGTCAGGGATAGTCTAGATAACACTTAGTCCTGCCATGAGTTCAGGAGACTGGACTAGATGACCTCCTGAGGTCTCTTCCAGTCCTATGGTTTGATAATTTGGTCCAGGTCTCCTTTATTACGAAAAAATAGGGTGTCTTGATTTTCATTCCCACTGTAAGGCCTACCTCTTCATTTAACATATTTTTCCCCAATAAAATACAGAAAATAGCTACAATTTATCAGCCCAAATTCTTAATTTCAGAACAGAAACCACAGTTTGGATATCTAGTGGTAAGTATGTTAAAACTAGCGGACAATGCATTCTGTTCAACTAATAACCTGTTTCAGTTTCAACATTAATCTTAAAATTTCAATGGCAGCTGCATAGAAGATATGAAAATTTTAAAATGAATAATACAGGTCTGAGGGACGATAAGGTTGAATAACTTTTTTTTTTTATTCCATTAGGAGAAAGTGCAGTCTTCAGAAAAATCAATATTACCAAACATGGAAACATCTCCAAAGTAATAAATACATGTTGTTGTTTAAAGACATTCATCTGACTAGAAAATTATTTATTTTTGAATCCTCCTTTTACATTTTCAAAAGAAGGTCATGAGTGTCTGCCTAGGGAGAGTTACTTATGTCAACATTTTACTCACTAAAACAAAGAAAGCTTTTAATTTTATATATAAATACAAATACTGCATCGAGTTGCGGCAATCAAGACACATTCCTGAAAAAGATTTTAATGTATTATTTAAACTAAAAATAGTTTAGGACTAATTTTAGAAATTCTCTGACACTGGGTTTTTGATAGAATCCCTAGTGAATACTAAATAAAAATGTATTATCTGTAAATGAAATAACTTGATTTCCAACACTACAATTCCAATAATCCCACACGTTCTTTATTTGGAGAGATAAATATTTTTCATACCCAACTTGCCTGGCTCAGTTCTAGTTTATCTGAAAATCATGCAAAGTGCTTGAGATAAGAAGAAACAAGGAATAATTCCTAATAAATAGACCTTTCATTTAAAACAAACTCTTAAAACTATAGAGCTTTAAAAGAGAATAAAAGAAATTGGATTGGAGAAGATGATTAAAATTGAATTTCTGCTTGGAACTATATTTAAAAAACCCTGAAATGATAGCTACAGCATCTTTTTATCCTAAATTTGCAATAAGACAGGTTGGAAAATTTGGCCTGTCTTAGAAACTTAAGCAAGCAACCTTGTTTTCAAGGGTGTCTTTGAGTGATTTATTTAAGTGCCTAATGGATTTAAGCATCCAACTTCATAACCAAAATTTTAAAATGTGCATAGTTACCCTCTGGTGCTAAAACCTTGCATAAAAATGCAAACTACATACTGCTGACTCATTCTGGCTGGTTTATATTGTTAGCTCCATGCAGTGCCCATAAGAGAGAGAAAACTAGGAATTAAGACAGAGAGCATCTGTAGGGAAAGCACAGGAACAGACAAGGTAGGGCAGAAAATTTTGGCTGCATTTTATGTTGCATTATCTGAAATACTAAAAATGCAGGAAAACAAGAGTTCAGTCTGGACTACGCACCCGTGTGGTGAGAGTATACTGTGCTTGGAGTAGGGTGGAAACTCCATCTGTTTACACAGCTCTTAGAACAGTGTCTTTACATACTGAAAATATATTAGTCTGGCAACTTAGCATGTATGTCCTCCAATATGATTAAACCACTGGTTAAATAATTAAAATAATGCATGTGACTCATCAATTAAACTCTATTTAGTTTATCCAATTATGACTGTGCATAGAGATTGCCACGGAAAACTTGTGACCTTAGCAATGTAACAAAATTTTCAAAAGGATGATGCACTGAAATTTACTCTTTCCTTCCACACAGCATCATTTTGCAATTTGAGAATGGGAGAGAAAATATTTATGATAAATTTTACAGGAGTTTTAAAGATACGGAGGCTGGCTGATATAAAGACAAGATGTGACCAGCAGAGCGTAAACAGAAATAAAAACTCCAGCAAACGCTATTATCAATATTAAAATTTTATAAACAGTGACAATGAAATAATCCAGTGCATTTAATTATTGTCTCCAAGACCTGGATCTCAATGACTGGTCACCTAAATTCACCATATATGGACCGTGTGTAAGAGTGTATATTATTCTTCCAGAATAATGCAGAATGCCATGTTATCTGTATGTGCCAAACTCTCTTGGTCAGAATAGAAACTCGTGTTGAAATAAATTAAGATGGAAGAACAATTTCAATCACAAATTCAAAGATGTATTGATAATGTGGGGCCCAGTTCAGCAAAGCACTTAAGAACATGCTTAGGCAATGCTTTAGAAGCTCCGCTAAACAGGGACTGACAACCATACGCTTAAAGTTAAGTAAGGTAATACTAGTTTTCCCAAATGCATAAAAAAAGAGAAATTCCATAAGTATTAAAAGGCTGCTACACAATATTACTAAATATACTCTCTTCAGACTTGATTGGTTTTTTTCAAATTATTTAACTATGAACTTCTTTAAAAAAAACTACATGACAAGAACACACTGACATCTGCTGGCATTTTGTAAACATATTTTGTTATATGATAAAGATTTAATACAGTCAGCATTTTGGCGTAGCCTAATGCAGTAATCTGCAGCCATGGCTCAGCAAATTAATGCTGTCCATAATGCCTTCCTGAATATGATAAAGGAAAGTAAGATTGTAAGTTGCAAAGCCCTAGAGCGTGCATATCATCTGTAGCTGCAGACAGCCTGCGAAATTAAATGCTACATTTCCTCAGTATGTGATCTCTAAGACGTTGCAAGGAATTATGTTTGCTTAGTCTATGTAAAAATATTCAGTGACGCTAGGCAAGTCATATTCTAGGAATTATTTCCCTTATTTTCCATGGCAAGCAACGATCAACTTTATCCAATTTACAGTCTGTGGGCACAATTCTTGCAATCACCACTGTGGCAGAACTCATTTAGAAAACTGTTGTTCCAGAGTACCAGCCAACAATTTAAAGGCACAGATTTTTAATATAAACACTGCAGAATTGGGCTACACATGTTTGTATATTTATGTGTGTAACATATACAGAGAACCAGGAGCAGCGCCAGGGTTTTTGGTGCCCTAGGCAGGGGTCCTTCCGTGCTCCTGGTTGTTGGCGGCAATTCTGCGGCGGGGGGGGTGTCCTTCCGCGCTACCGGTCTTCAGGGCACTTCAGCAGCGAGTCCCGGAGCAAGCGAAGGACCCGCCGCAAAATTGCCGCCGAGGGTGGCAAAATGCCGCCCCCTCAAATCCTAGTGCCCTAGGCGACCGCCTAGGTCACCTAAATGGAAGCACCAGCCCTGCAGAGAACACAATATATACAAATTGGTATGACCACAGATTTCATACAGTACATAACATATACAGGGTTACATCTTCCTAGGGTGACCAGATAACAAGTGTGAAAAATCAGGACAGGGTTGAGGTAATGGGTATAAACCAGCATCATCAATACAGTTGTATCAATTTTAACCAGCAGAGGATCTGACCCATAATATTTCTTAATGAACATCTACTAATGCAACATTTCA
Source organism: Chelonoidis abingdonii (assembly GCF_003597395.2). Lineage (NCBI taxonomy): Eukaryota > Metazoa > Chordata > Testudines > Testudinidae > Chelonoidis > Chelonoidis abingdonii. The sequence goes on from NC_133777.1 coordinate 28,623,079, forward strand.
ATGTGCGAAAGTCAGAAATTCAAAGTTATGGGTGCTGTAACAGCAGTAACTTGGCCCCTTTTTGAATATATAATATTCTGTATTACTTCATACACTTCTCAATTTATTGCTTAGAATGTGTGCTATGTACTCACTTAATGTGTGCTGTGGGAATCATAATTTAAGATTTCTGCCTCATGTGTATATTTTAATGCAAAGTTATGCTTGAGAATTTAAACACAAAACAGGGGAAATATAAGGTACATTGTGCACACAAACTATGGTATAAATTTAATTGTAGAGTAGTTCAAAGTATTACAACTTGGTCTCAGTGCATCTGTATGTGCTGAAAATAATAACTACATTTCTTAACTTTTGAGCATTTACAAATCAACTGTCATCTGTAAAGATACATTGATTAAGTATATTTGCAGTTAACTTTTCTGAAAGTAAAAGTTTAAAAAAACAAACAAACAATCAAATGCTGTGCTGCTCTGAAAAAGGCATTTTAGGAAGATAGCTGGGTAGAATTTAGGGATAAGACTTGTGTAAACTGATACGGAAAACAAGATCAAACGAATGGTTCACCTAGTTGAGTATCCTTTCTCTAACCAGTAGCACAGGGGTCGGCAACCTTTCAGAAATGGTACGCCGAGTCTTCATTCATTCACTCTAATTTAAGGTTTCGCGTGCCAGTAATACATTTTAACGTTCTTAGAAGGTCTCTTTCGATAAGTCTATAAAATATAACTAAACTATGGTTGTATGTAAAGTAAATAAGGTTTTTAAAATGTTTAAGAAGCTTCATTTAAAATCAATAAAATGCAGAGCCCCTCAGACCAGTGGCCAGGACCCAGGCGGTGTGAGTGTCACTGAAAATCAGCTTGCGTGCCGCCTTCGGCACCCATGCCATAGGTTGCCTACCCCTGCAGTAGCACATGCTTCAGAGGAGCATACACAAAATCCCATAGCAGACAATTATGAAATAACCTGACTGAAAGGAAAATCTCTTCCTATCCCCCTATTTGGTGGTTGACCTATGCCCTTAATCATGAGCTTTATATCCCTTTTAATAATTTTATTTTTCATCTCTCTCATATAAAAATGAAGATGTTCTAATTTATATAATCATCCAATCCCTTAGTAACTGTGCGATACTCTGGGTCTCCATGGTATAGTGTGGCAAAGAGTTCCACAGGTTAATTATGTTGCTGAAAAACATATTTCCCTTTCAGAGTTATAAATTCACTGCTTTAATAATTTCTCTGAATAGCTCCTTTTTTTTTTTTTTTTTTTAACTATGTGAAAGGGTAAAGCGGAGCACTTAATTCATCCTCTCTATAACAGTATTTTGTATATGACTATCAAATAATACTTAAACTTAGACTACTACTTTGATTCAGAATTCAGCAATGTGTATGAGTAGGTATGGTTGTTGAAGTTCACTCTATCGGTCAGGTAAATTGACTTAGTTTGAAGAACTGGGGGAAAGGGATGTATGTAGCATTTTATGTTCAATGGGATGTTTCTCTCATCCAAATTCATTTACATGAGTCTTGTGGTAGTCTAACTGTGAGGAAGTGCACCTAAATAATAGCTCACAATTAAAATAGTTACCAGCCCTAAGATACATATTCAGATCATGGTAGCTATCAGAAAGGTTACAAATGCCCATAAGGATAGGAAAAAAAAATTCCACACAAGAAAAATAAAGAGGAATGGCAGAGTTCAAACAAATTAAGTGACCAGTACTGGAAGTTCACCAACAGGCACACTACATCCCAGGCAATCATCACTGATGGGCTTGGAGTAATAATCTTAATACTTAACACTCTTTGACTGTCATTCTTTGTAATTTGCATGGTGTTTTTAATACCACCTGTTTTAGCCTACTATTTTTAAAACATCTGAAAAATATATACCACAGTGCTATGTATATTTAGGATACTTTACAAATGTTTATTAGCTTAGCCTCCCAACACATTGAAAAAAGTAAATAAATATTTCCATTTTACAGATGGAGAAACTAAAACACAGAAGTAGTGTCAACAAAACCCATCTTTTCTGGCTCCTTGTGCCTTAACCACATAACTATGGGTTCTTCCTTCCAATTAAAAAGGTATGCCAACTACAGGGAGAAGGTGATAACTGGGCCCGAAAGCAATGTAGACAAGGACAGTGCATAACATTCCAAAGGCAAGTGTCCACTGGCCCAACAGTAGTCAGGGAACTGGGTTAGAAAGAATAAGTCCATTGGCACAAACAAAAGCACAGCACAGTGGTCACCAGTCTCTGTACACAACAGATGGCATGAACAGAAGAGCAAGCCAAAAGTCAGCAAGTAAACTGTAAAAGACCCATATGGGAATTGAACGCACACACACCATACTTCAAAAGCAGCCACAGCACTGCCCAGCTTATCTGCTCAACCATCACAGCCAACATGTAAGGGGATTTTGGGGATTTCAATGCTGTTTTCCAGGCTACTGCCTTTGCAGATGGTCCCTAATCTTTCCTAGATATATATGGCATTGCATACAGAATTTTAACACTTCTGACCCTTTTAACACCAAGTGAGAGAGGATCATGTGTGCTGAAATGTCAAGTCACAACAGACCAACATTCTAATAGTCATTCAGAATTCCCTTTCTATTTCTTTACTTGGAGCCAGTTTTAGTAAACTACTTAACTTCTAATATATAAAACATTTGCATATACAAAACCTGGAAGAGAAATAGGGATTCTCGCCTCCTCTAACAGAGCCAGATATCCTTTAAGCCTCAAACTCCACACCACTAGAATCCTGAGCTTGCAACAGCTAGACCACCAGAAAAGACATACCAAAAAGGCCTTCCTTTAGCGCCTGTCAAAGCCACTCCTTGATCAACCTGAGGAATCACTGTTTCTACTCTCACTCAGATTTATTATTACTACATGATACCTTTATGTGGCAAGCCAGAAAAAGCACCCACTACAGTGCAATTTAGTCTAATGCAAGATGATCAGAAGCTGTAACTCTCTAGTAAGCACTGTGAAATGAGTTTGTCATCTCAGTCCAGTCTGCAGTGGTGGTTGGGATGAGGTCACTCCAACTACCTTACCATTGACATCTAGTAAGGTGACAATTACATTTGAAGTGGCCAATTACTGCCTGGTTTTGGAGACAGATCCATCACCATCTCCCCATAAAATTGCTTCCTCCAGGTCAGGACTGAGATACATTTTTATAGAAGATTCCACTCATGTTTCCTACTGTGTGTTGCACAGCAGATTTAAGGCATTAGTTTTTAGTGCTAGAGATATCAGGCTTTTGTCAGTATTTGAAGAATGGAAAGTTTTCGTACCGTACTGTTTTTCTTGCTAACTGGTTATTTTTATGTAGCTGGAGTTTGCTGGTGTCAGGTGTTTAGTCTCACACGTTGCAGTTTTAAAACCTACCATGCATCTCTACAAATATGGGTTTCCTAATGAATACAAAATAATCTATCATTTGAGTGATAAAACCAATGAATAACATGATATATAGGCAAATAATTGCAGTTAATATGTTCAGTATATGCAAAAACTACATATGACAGCACCGTTCAGCAATGATGCACTGATATTATTTCAGAAGTAAATTTTAGCTATTGGTATCAAAAATACTAATTCTGTTTTCAACATTTCCTCCCCATTCTGTCAATTCTAATAGACAGTTTAACAAATCGTGTCTTCTCCAACTCAATCATTTTTTGTGTATAATGCAGTTGTCAGGAATTTTGCAAGCAGCATTTCTTTTACCCTGTGTTTCTTTGTCCAGTCTGTTTTTTTTCCAAAGTAAAGTAATCTTCCACTGTGTTAATTTTCCCATGCTACCACCACCACTGATGTCTATGCTGAAGAGAGTTAGGAGCCATATTCAATGCTTCCACATTTTTGTGTCTTCAGTACAGTAGTCATTTCATATCTCAAATTACTGAATGGCCTAATGCTAAACTTCCCCCACCCTCAATCTTTGCTGGACTGTAGCTTTAATATACCTAGACAGCTGTGATATAAACAAAAATCAAACTACATCAATTGCTATTTTTAGCTCTGTAATTCCAGAAACATGGAAGAATAGGAAAATCAGAGCTGACAAAAGGCCACATTTAGGAAATATACATACCACAATGGTTGACATGTCAACAAAAATCCAATCTTTTGCTCAGTGTGGAACTTCCAAGTAATTCTGAATGGAACACAATCTAAAGTTAGCTCTATCAGTTCACTATTCTTAAAAAAGGGTAATTTTTTGAAAAAAATCAATCAGAGCTGGGAAGCCTGTCACTTCTGTAGATAGTGGCATGCATAACTGACATAGTATCCACGGTAGCCACATGCCTGAACTTAATAAGATACTTCTTAGTATTAGAATACATTACTTCCACTGCCAAAGCACAAATCATCAAATTTTTAGGAAAAATGTGACATCACTGTAGACTCCCAGGAGCAAAGAGGAAGACATGTTAGACTCATGGTAAAAACTAGTGATTCCTATAATTGCAACACTAATAGTGTAGGCCTATTCATTTAAACATGTGACATTATTTTACTATATGCTTTTATTCTTTTGCTCCATATCACATAAACCTCTTGTTGTTACATTAAACTTCGTTAAAACGTATAAATAAATGTTTATTAGAATCTATTATAGTACAAACATGTGCATTATCCTGCAGAATTATTTTAATGGTAGGAACAATAAAAGTGGTTATTGATCATAATAAGTGTTTAGCATGCTACTCACAATGCATATTATGATGCCGGCATATTTTTCATTACTTCCACAAAGAGAATCCTGCAGAACTTGTTGGGCCACTGATGCGCTATAAATACCTCCATATCAAAACAACACCTAAGGATTTAGGGCCAGATTTTTAAAGGCATTTAGATGCCTAAATATATAGAGAAGTGCCTAGTAGGATTTCAGTGGGGTTGAAGAAAAGGTGGGTTTAATGCAAATAATAATTTTTAAAAAGCACTACCATATTGACTATGAAAGTTTTAAGTTCACGCATACTAGGAAGGGAAAACAAGAACTTATGTACATTTACTATTGATAAAAAAAAGCTTAACACACAAACTCCAGCATTTGCTGAATATTGATGGATGCTCATAAGGAAAGAAAAGCCAGTAAATACACCTCTATTTAGATATAGCACTGTCCTCGGGAGCCAAAAAAATCTTACCGCGTTATAAATGAAACCACGTTATATCGAACTTGCTTTGTTCCACCGGACTGCGCAGCCCTGGCCCCCCAGAGCATTGCTTTACCATGTTATATCCAAATTTGTGTTATATTGGGTCACGTTATGTCAAGGTAGAGGTGTAATAATGTTAACATAACTATAGTGCCTGTTCGCATTGGTACATTCAGAGAAATGCTGATTTGTAAGTTAATTTATTGAAAGTGATAGACTGTAACAGGAGGAGTGAAAGATCGTCTTCTAAATATCGAAGTCCACATGACTTTACCACTAGCCTTACACAAAACAATGTGATCCACTTGCTCACTGTAGTGCCTAGAAGCATTATTCATTTTAACACTCAATGATTCACTTCACACAACTCAACTAAATCCTGATGTTGCTCCAACTGACAATGGAATTATAATTATTATTGATTTATCCGGGAGTAGGATGGGGACGAATTCTTCAAAATACTCCCACTTCTGATGAAATACTTACAAAATTTGTTACAGCCAGCGATTCAGTACTAAGATTAAAAAAAAAACAAAACACTGTACAATTAAGAAAACATTTTGAAACAAATGTTGAAAGCACAACAAGAATTTGAAAGTTAAAGGTATCATGTAGGAATCTTCAACTGGAGCAGAATAAATAACCAAACCCATAATCTGTGTGTGAAAGGCAGACATTCACAACCAGGTCCAGATTAAGGAAGGGGCTTTAGGGGCTGCAGCTCACGGCCCCGGCACAGGGGGGGGCCCTGCAAAAATAAATCTAGGCAGTAATCTTCAACTCCGGGCTGCTAAACGTCCCACAGTGCAGCATAGCACTCAGGCAGGCTTCTTGCATGCTGTGGCCACATGCTGCTCGCAGAAGCGGCTGGCTGCTAGCAGGTCTCTGCAGCTCCTGGCAGAGAGGGAGGAACCTCCATGCACTACTCCTGCCTCCAGCACCATCCCCACAGCTCCCATTGGCCGGAGGCGGCACTAGAAAGTGTGAGCATTGCACGGACACATGCTGTCCCCTTCGTCCAAGGGGCCACAGAGACGTGCTAGCAGCCAGCTGCTTCCAGGAGCAGTGTGAGGCCATGGCATGCAGGCAGCTTGCCTGAGCCCTACTGCAACACTGGCTAGGAGCTGCCTGTGATAAGTGCCTCCCGACTGGAGCCTACACCTTCTGCATACGTGCATTGTAATGTCTTTGCATGTGAAATAATTCTTCCACACACACTCGCCTACATAACTGAAAACAATTATTCAAATCATACATCTGAAGTCTGAAATTCTAATTCTAAAAAATTACTATACTAAATACTATTGGAATTACATCTATGAAAACAGTATTTTTTTTACACTCAGAGCAAAACAACTTTCAGAATTTGTGAATGTTATTTGTTTTCAAAGTTATTTCTGAACTTGTATTTTGAATATTAAACTTCAACATTGAGCTAAGTAAAGTGTAACATCTTAGAGTCTGAGTGGGGGGAGAAACACCTCACCCCTCCCACAATAAACATTTGGACACTACATTTAGGAAACCTGAAAATAAAAACCAAAATCTTATGGAGATATTCACACTGGCTTCTGTTCTGCAGGAGGCAGAACATCTATTTGGGCCAGAGTTGAAATAAGAGTTAACATCATTAAGTGTTGACAGACCCTTAGCTGCTGTAATAATGCTCATATCTCTTGGAACAGGTTGGATCTTTCATGTCCACTGTCACAGGGCACATCACTCACCATTGGACTGGGGTCTCCTCCTGGTCACACTGGTGATTTGCTTGAGGTCAACATCCCACCGAGTGTCTGCACACCATCACTCCATCCCTGCTGCCGGAACTGCGTTGTCCTCTTTGTGACTTAACCCTCCAGCTGTGTTCCCCACTTCCGGGGTTAGTGTCTTAAGCTAATAATCATGCCATTTCCCCAGCAGCGACTGGGGGAGACCTGGGCTCACCCACTACTCTGGGTCCCAGCCCAGGTAACCTGTGGATAGCAGCCTCCTGCTGTGCCTCTAGTTCCTCTCACCACTGCTACGATCCCCTGGGCCACTTCCTCATGGCCCCAGCACCTTCTTCACCCTCGCCACAGGGCATTAAACTGCTCAGTCCCTGGAACCAGCCAGGACCTCTCTCTCTAGCTCCCATGGTTCCTGCCAGCAACTGACCTGTCCATGGTGCTAGTTTTCCTTCAGCCTGCTAGGGCAGGGGTGGGCCAACTATGGCTTAGGGGTCACATCCGGCCCTCCAGATGTTTTAATCAGGCCCGCAGGGTCCAGGGCTTGCCCTGCTCTGGCACTCCAACCGGGGAGCAGGGTTGGCCATGCTCTGTGCATGCCGTGGCTCCGCCCAACTCCCAGAAGCAGCAGCATGTCCCTTCTCCAGCTCCTATGCATAGCTCCACATGCTGCTCACAGCCCCCACAGCTCGTTACCCAAGAACCGCAGCCAACAGGAGCTACAGGGGCAGCGCCTGCAGATGGGACAATGCACAGAACACATGTTCTGGGGAAAATTTGGGACTGGGAGTGTGTTGGGGTTACCCTGTAAGTCCCAAATTTTCTCCAAAACTTGCATTTTGCACTGTCCAGCCCTCTTATAGGTCCGTTGCCCCTGTAAGGGGTCAATATCCAACCGCCTGTTACTTTACCTGGAGTTACCAAACAGTTCAATTTAAACACAACACTGGAATTATTTTGATTAAAAAAAATCAAAAAACAAGTTTATTTAACTGCCAAGAAATATATTTTAAGTGAATACAAATTGATTGTATTGCAAATCTCATAATACACCTGCACCAATTTGATTTTGTCTGTTTGTATTTGTTTTTTGCAGAACTTGAGTGATGCTGTTAAATGGCTAACATTTTTCTCTATATGTTTCCTCTTTTGTAAGCTATTGCATCCCAAAAGATGAATTAGGCTAAAGAAATCAAAAGTGACTGCGATAGATAACATTATTCCAGTCTTATTGCCAGAGGCAGGTCAAGTTGGTTTGAGTGACCACATGGTTATTTACTGTTTATGACTATGGAGAGGAAAACTGCTGCTTCAAGTCACAGGAAGTGTTATCAAGAATCAAGAGGTTGGAAAGATAGCAGAGAGGAGCAAAATAACGTTAGAGCAAAAGGTATTGTGACCATTGTAAAAAATGTCTCCTATTTATATTAGCATCTACCTTTGCAAGAAATCTCTCTATATCCAGAAAACTGCATCACATCCAAATACACCATCATAGAACACTGGGGGCAGCACACATTCCAACACACATTTATAGTAGAAATTTTAGGAAACAATGGCACACACAGCAAACATACTGCACATGGTAAATTAGTTTCAGACCACCACACCATTTGTACAACATAATTTGATACGAAATTTCAAACCCAGATACTCTTATCCAAAAGGATTATGGATTTTTTTCTACACTTGCACACTCAGTCAAAGTAATTGAACACAACCATAGTGGCTGTTTTAGTTTGTTAAACATTTCCCATCAAAAACCTCCACCAAAATCCTCACCCATGTTTTCACATGCCAAGACTTTCAAAAAAAATCAACAACATACATTGGAGGAGTTGAAATTTTCCATCTTGAGTATGAAACCAGAACTGAATATTCTAGGGTAAACTGAGCAAAATCCACTTACTCAAAAATACTTAAGAAGAGAATGAAAAATAACTAATGTTTGAAATATATCATTTGAAACGTATCATGAGATTTCTCAGTATGAGATATCATATCTTGTTTTACAAAAATATATTTTGATTTAATAAAGAGAAAAACATTCTGAAAACTGGATAATGAACATGCCCAATGTATCCATACACTGTTAAATACCTAACTTTTGTGTGTTTTTCCTCTTTTCTAAACTACTGGATACCAAAATAAAGATTAGGATGGTGCTCAAATTGTCTTCATCTCCAATAAAGGTAGGAGAAGATATAATGGGCTTAATCTGTAAGAAGGGAAGATTCAGTTTTGATATCAGGAAAAACTTTTGAATTATAAGACTAGGCAAATTCTGGAATAAGCTTCCAGGGAGGTTGTGGAATCTCCATCATTGGAGGCTTTTAAGATGAGGCTGGACAAACACCAGTCAGGAATAGTCTAGGTATACTTGGTCCTGCTTCAGCATGGGGGGTTGGACTTCACCTCTCTAGGTCCCTTCAAGCCCTACATTTCTATGATTTTTATAATATTTATACACATTTGTATGTGTGTCAGGAGTTGTGCACTAGAGAATAGGTACAAAGGAAATGCATTGTGCAGCCTGAGAAGTTTGCATTTGTTGAAAGTTGGCCTCAACCAGCAACTTCTGTCCCACTAGTCAGCCTTCTTGTTGTACCTCCGCCATTCTCAAATTCAGTTTATTTTTTAAATAATACTTGAAAGTTATCCATACTGTAAAAACAAAACACGGCAATAATTCTCAGATCTCACATCAACTGACTTAGGCTCACGCTACAGTGCTAAAAATATAGTCATGTAGCTATTCCCATTTGGACTGGACCCCAGGCTCTGACACCCAGCAAGCAAGGAGGGTCTAAGAGCCTGCACTCCACCCTGAGCCAGAATGTCGACACTGCTATCTTCAGCTCCATAGCATGAGCCTGAATCAGTTGACATGGGTTCCAAGATTCACTGTCATAGGGTTTTTTGCACAGTGTACATGTATCCTAAGACCTTTAAATCATCTTATGAGGAGAATATGTAGATACAGTCAAACACCAACTTAGCATGGAGTACTAATACCCTCTTCCTACTACTCCCTATTATATCTAAAATGAACTGATTTACTAGTCTTATTAATGGACACTATCTGGTCTTGAAAAACTAAAAAAAGAAACATTTTGTTTACTACTTCCCCAGCTTACCCCCCGCCCCAAAAAAACACACACACAGGAAGACAGATACAAGCCCATTCCCACCCAACACCTTAAACTAATGCAACATACTAGAGGTAGCATAGTTACGCACTAAAATGTCAGTCAATTTGATAGCTCAGTGTGAATGCCCATCTTTAACTCTGCACCCTTGAACATATGCATTTCAATACAATATTGCTATTTGGGATCAAAGGTTATTTTAGATACACATGTGTATCCAAGTTCCAGAAATGTTACATTTTATTACTGTTTTTGAGAAATAGCATACCACATAACTTAAGACTGTAGTGTAAACCATAAAAATGGAGCAGAGTTTTGTTTTAATGAACACAGGAGGTAGAGTTAAGGCTATGTCTTCAAAGTTATCATATTTGCTAATTTGTATGCTTATCTGTAAAAAAAAAAATGGTATTAACAGATTTTTCCATGATATAACCAAACTGTTTTATAACAAGTATTCCATAAACTCTCAGGTATCACTGGTCTACAATTTTTAAGAAGTCATCTGCTTCAGAGATAAAATGTGGTATTTATTATGTATTTTGATGTGCTGAATTCAAATATGACAATTAAAACAACTGATTGGCTACTCTTTCTAAGATATTTAAGTTTTTACATTTTATGTCTATGTATATTGTGTAGATAGTAGAGTTTTAATCATAAATTGTAAACCTAGGTCTTTTCATGTGTTTATGGTTGCTTTACATGATAATTTTTCACCTGTCCTGTTTATGTAACACTTGAAAAATCAGCAAAAGGGCTATATAAATAACATTTATTATGAAACAAAAGGCAAAAAACTATTATGTACATAGTTTAGTCCTATTCAGTGTCTACTCGGCGCTTCTTGGCTTGTCTCTTGTATTCATTAAATGGAGCATCTCTTGTCACTGTCCAGCAATAGTCTGCAAGCATTGATGGGCTCCATTTGCCCTGATAGCGTTTCTCCATTGTTGCAATGTCCTGGTGAAATCGCTCGCTGTGCTCGTCGCTCACTGCTCCGCAGTTCGGTGGAAAAAAATCTAGATGAGAGTGCAAAAAATGTATCTTTAGTGACATGTTGCAACCAAGGCTTTTGTATGCCTTGAGGAGGTTTTCCACCAACAACCTGTAGTTGTCTGCCTTGTTGTTTCCGAGAAAATTTATTGCCACTAACTGGAAGGCTTTCCATGCCGTCTTTTCCTTGCCACGCAGTGCATGGTCAAATGCATCATCTCGAAGAAGTTTAAGAATCTGAGGACCAACAAAGACACTTTCCTTTATCTTAGCTTCACTTAACCTTGGAAATTTTCCACGGAGGTACTTGAAAGCTGCTTGTGTTTTGTCAATGGCCTTGACAAAGTTCTTCATCAGACCCAGCTTGATGTGTAAGGGTGGTAACAAAATCTTCCTTGATTCAACAAGTGGTGGATGCTGAACACTTTTCCTCCCAGGCTCCAATGACTGTCGGAGTGGCCAATCTTTCTTGATGTAGTGGGAATCTCTTGCACGACTATCCCATTCGCAGAGAAAACAGCAGTACTTTGTGTATCCAGTCTGCAGACCAAGCAAGAGAGCAACAACCTTCAAATCGCCACAAAGCTGCCACTGATGTTGGTCATAGTTTATGCACCTCAAAAGTTGTTTCATGTTGTCATAGGTTTCCTTCATATGGACTGCATGACCAACTGGAATTGATGGCAAAACATTGCCATTATGCTGCAAAACAGCTTTAAGACTCGTCTTCGATGAATCAATGAACAGTCTCCACTCATCTGGATCGTGAACGATGTTGAGGGCTGCCATCACACCATCGATGTTGTTGCAGGCTACAAGATCACCTTCCATGAAGAAGAATGGGACAAGATCCTTTTGACAGTCACGGAACATGGAAACCCTAACATCACCTGCCAGGAGATTCCACTGCTGTAGTCTGGAGCCCAACAGCTAGACTAGAGCCAATCAACAATTTTAAGCATCATTTTCGTTCTCAGTGACCCAGAATCAGTAAAGTTTGACTACATTTATTTCAGAAGCATTTTGGCTGTAGAGCAGTGTATCCTTTGAATAGTCATTGGAATGTCACAAACTTACTTCTAATAGGCTTCTATACAGTTCTCATTTAAATAAATTAAGGGAACTGTAGCTTAAGTGAAAGATATTTAATTAAACTAGCAAATCCAAATTTTGAAGTATGACAGGCATTTTCTTTTTGTGGTTGATGTTGTCAACTATATAACTGAAGTTCAAACTGTGTATCACAGGCAACCATTTCTGTGTGTCCTTCAGAATCTTTATATGTGATTCAGACTCCAGCTCCATGCATCTGAAGAAGTAGCGTTTTTACCTACGAAAGCTTATGCTCAAATAAATCTGTTAGTCTTTAAGGTGCCACCAGACTCCTTGCTTTTTTTGGATACAGACTAACATAGCTACCTCTCTGATACTTAGTACTCCTGTTATGCACCACTCTGAAATCCCAGCATCCCAAAAGTATTTTCCTGTGTCAAATACAATTTCCTTTTGGAATATATTCATTATTGAACACATCAACTTAATAGATACAAATAGAATGGTCTTATTTACAATAAGTTGTAATTTTGCACATATGTAAAATAGGAAGACAGTACTGTGATCAAGAAGGGAAGGGAAAGACTAGGGAAACCATTAACTAAACGATACTGAAATTGAAAACCATGCATATTGAAATTATTCTAAGAATACATATTCTAAAAAATAAGATTATCCTTGTTATTAAGATTATTATTAGGGAAAGTCAAGCTGATTTTTTTTTTAAATTGAACTAATTTCAATGAATTCAAATTCCTGATAGAACATCCCTTGAACAATAAATTGAGAATTAAAAAGGAAAGCAACCAAATAACTCCCCAATAATTTCTTGGGGAAACAGAAGTGCTTTTTCCTAAACATCATCTTTCAGGGACAGAAGGAAAAGCATACATATGAACTCTCTTTGTAGTACTGCATGGGAGTGAAGTCATCCTGTGGCAAGTACAAGTGGCAACCAACTGAACAATGAAGCTATCCGCACACACACAGTAAATAGAATGAAAATGAGAAAAATATTCTTCCCTTGGTAAACTTCTTTCAGCTATGGTAATATTAGTGGTTAATTGCAACTATAGTTGGTACTACATTTTCAGACAAACATAGTTTTCTGGTTAACTGTGTCCCTTGAAGGTATTCTACTTTTCATAATTATCAGTCATTTATTTCTCTCCTGACCCAGGACTAAGGCCTGCATTTTACAACTGAATCCACACAGGCAGATCCTGGTCAATTCCCAGTGCCCCACTGAAGTCAGTTAAGTTCCTCAAGCAAGCGTCTGCACACATTGATCAGCACCAGCACCTGAGAGAACAGGTAGGAGATTCACTGAAATATGAGAGGACAGAAAATGTAGTGCAAAAGGAAACAAGATATTTAATTCATACTTGGGAATTTAGTACTGCAGAAGGTCACCATGCAAAATACTGTGGCTGGATTTGAAAATCGGCTGCATCATTTAAAGGCTAAAACATGATGAATTAGTTACTGATAATTATTTCTCCAAGTTTAGCCCTTTTATATTTTCTTGGTTTGGATAACCTAATCTTTCCCAGCAGCAGTTGCTCCTGAACAACTCATTTGGGCTATGATTCTTCTAGAGTGAAATTTACCTGTGCAGACGGCCAGAACAAGGCTGATACTCCAGTTAAATCCCACATAAGACTTATTTTCCATGTATGATTCACCAAGATGAATACGAATAATTTCCCCACTATTAGCCCAGCTGCAACCACAAGTAACATTCATAACTGTGCTAAGGAACGGCTCAATTCTTCAAGCCATTCACATATTGGACTCCCAACCTCACTGGGAGTGCCATACATGGAGGGCTTGCAGGATCAGAGTCTACAGTAATACGCAAATGAAGCCAGTCTGGTGTCACTGAAATTACATTGGGGTGGATTTGCTCAACTTTTTTTAATGTCTTGAATCGGAAGATTGACTCAACATGAAGATCAAGAACGTGTTCCCAGTCATAGACATGCACACTGCTACCATCATCACCACAATCCTCAGCCTCTGGCTACAACACTGCCCAAATGCCAGGCTTCCTTAGGAAGGATGGAGTTGCTGCATCAGGATCATTAGCTACAGGGCAGTCCCTGACTGGATGGATCAACGGTCTCATCTCCTGTGTCAAATTTTAAGTTCCCACATTTAGAGAGAAGCATGACTATTTACTGGAATGCCTATTCAGGTCACATGTGCACTTGCTGCCAGGCCAATGTTTGCTGGCTACAATGGGAAAATTCAAAGATATACAGTGATGTGTCTTTATTTCCCCCCAAATAAATAAGTGCCGAGTAACATGCACTAGCAATCAGCAATGTATGCTGTATACAAATCACAAACAGATCAACACCATGCCACATAATTTTGCAATGAAAATAAGTCCATTTAAAATATCTACTTATAGTGTATTAAAAAAGAACACTCCTCCATCTACAAAGTTTTAAATTGTACATATTCTTACCTTTCTTTGAGTCAGTTTTATAATCCTGACTGCACCTTAACACATCTACCAACACCAGATTTAAATTGTGGAAATCCCAAGCTTCCTCTAAAGCTAAACTGAAGAAAAGGCTTTAGCAATAAACCTTTTCAAGATGGTGTATGAACTTCTCTGGTGATCAATTGAACTGAGCAGATTCTTTTTTATCTTCTTGGTTTATTTAACAGGTTGTTTGTTTTAAATGAAAAAAGGATACTTGTAAATTGATATTCACCTTTTCTACCACATTGAAGTACAACACAGTAGACATAGATTTATGCTTAAAGAAAGCTACACCCAGTATATACAAAGGAAATGGTTTATATTATAAATGTGTGCACTAAATCCCTTTAGTGCAGTGTTCCTAATCTGGGGAAGGCAACTAAACTCCCGCAGGGGAGAAGTAGGCACAGAAAGACCTCTGAAGTGTGAAGCTCCTAGCCTCTTCTCCCCAAGTGGTATTATAAAGCAATACTCACTGTAGCACTGCCTGCTGCTTCTGGTAGCAGTGCTGTGTACTGGGTAGCTAGGGAAGGGACAAAAAAAGATGTGGCTGGCAGCAATGGCAATAGCTGTGAGTTCTGATAGGAAATGGGGAATCCTCATGAGGCTGAAGGAGAGACAAGAGGGCCGGGAAGGGTAAAAGTCTATGGGGAACAAGGGACAGAAGAGGGGCAAGAAACAAGAGGGGAAATGGGATAGAGAAAAAAGAAACGGACAGAGGAGAGAGGGGAATGGAGAGGGCACAGGTTAGAAGTGGCCACTGTCTTGGGCCATGATGCATGGAGACATGAGGATCTCCAAAACAACATCAGCAGCCACTGCTTTAGTGCTTTCCCCAGGTGGTAACCTCACCACTTTCCAGTTTGAGTTAGTGCACGTCAAGACAAAATTAAATATACATACTGTGGCGCAGCTCCTCAGCTGCTGTGAATTATCACAAGTCCTTTACTGGAGCTATAACCATTTACACCAGCAGAGGATCTACCCCTGTATTTCTACATTCATACCCTTTGCTAAAAGTACATATTTTATGAATCCAAGAATTAGTGAATTCAGTCTGCTCAATGATACCTGACTTCTGCAAGTATTTCTGGTACTTAAGGATACCTGCTTCTGAAAACAAAAATGTCCCCATTTTCCAGTAACCACAAGTACCATGGTTACAAGCATTATCAAAATGATCAACATATTGTGAATTTGACCACAGAACTTGTCAGCTGTATTGTTGCTAATATGTTATATTTTAGCTTAAAAAGGAATGCAAGTTGCATAAATTCAGTCCTCATTTCAGAAAATACCAAAACCCCTTCTCAGATGTATTTAGCAGAATAAATAAATTTTAAAGGAAACTTGTTTAGCCAGCTTTTGAAGCCTGTACAAGACACTGTCTTCAGCTAGACATATGACTGGGACTGTAATTACAAACACTAAATATCCCAAGAAATCACTACTTCAAATCATCCAAGTAAAAAGAAATACTAAATAAATTTAGGAATACCATAATTTGAGCTGTCCTAATTTGTTTGCCATAGTTCTAATTAAAGGGCTCTCTTCTGTGATCTAATACACTTTGCTAAAGTTAAATTCAGTGTCTTATGAGAAGAGTTGGCATACACAGAAAATGCCGTTCACTTTGTTTCTACCTAACCTTTGCAATACAGTTTCACAGCTCCTTAATGGACCATATTTCCAAACCTGCAAAATCATATTTATTTCATGAAAACAAGAGCATCTTTACTTTAGGCTGTGAGTTAATTATTATGGGATAATAAATTTAGGAAGCATGGTGCTTTAAAACTCTTTCCAGCCATACACCCATATTATCAGTCTTTATTACCAAAGTAACAAATCTTGTTCTTGCTTTTAAATATAGTACAAAAATTGTTTACCCTTTGTTACACCTAAATAATGTAAATAACATTCAATATCTTCCATTCCTGTAGCTGTACACCAGGGACAGATTTAAAAAGAAAAGTCTTCAGTTCTCAGGACATTGTCCTCTATGTCTATTAGATTTTATAACTCAATTTACCTTGAATGAGCAGAGTTTTTGTTACAGTTTACATTAGTCATCACTAAATTACTGCTTCTTAATAAGATTCTTTGCCATATTCATAAACTGGACCAGTTAAATGACAAGTTGCAGGCTTTCACAAAATCTTTTGCACTTCACAAATTTGAATCATTTGGAAGAATCAGACTTTAAATCAGTAATTCATTTCAAAGCAGATTTGAGGATTTTTGCATTTTTGAACTGTCAGAGGTTCAGTGTCCGAAGCTTCCCTTCACTGTAATATGGTCTGATATTTTTCATAAGAAAAGCTAACTGTAGTCACACTTTTGTTCAGCTCCCCTGCAACTACAGCTAGAAGCTAGGTAAACATTAACATGCATTTAGGATTATACTCGGTGTTAAGAGATTGCTTTATTTTATTTTAAAAAGTGCATGATGTTATTCAGTGATGTGCTTTGCTCTCCTTCTCATCCCACACTTAACTCCCTTAGTTTCCTCCACATATACATTTATCTCAATGGCATGATCCTGTTTCACCCAATCCAGGTCCCCAGCCTGGGCATGCATCTACCTCCCTCTTCTTTGAACACACCTGCCTATGAAAAAGATTTCGGAACTTGTTACCTGAACCATGTTTCAGTAACTTTTCTGCACCAAATACTTACCAGCATACACACTGTCAAACAGGCACAACACAGACCCCCCCAGCAGCAATGGAGATACTAGCAGGATATCATTGCCAATGGGATGCATGACTGGGGAACGGAGAAGGCGGCAAACTGGCGTTTGACTTAGGATAGGCTTCAGAGTAAACACATCCCTTCCATTTCGAACACAGAGCAGGAGCACCTGGAGGGGACACCAGCCCTACAATCTCCACAAGGTCCTGCCCTGAAGCGTCAGTTTGAGAGAATGGCCTCAGATTAAAAGAGCAGGGGCCTCCTTTAGCAATTTCCCACCCCACCCCCACAGCAAAGCAAAACAACTCTCGGGGGGCTTCCCAGCACACCAGGGCTGGTACCTTCGCCCTACCGCCCTCCCTCAAACCAAAGGCTCAACTCACCATAAAGAGAAGGAGGCTAAAGGGCACCGTGTCTCGCCCGCTCCGTCCAGCAGCGGCTCAGAGGCAAAGAGTTCGCACCTCCTGGGCACCGGCAGCGTAGAGATGGCCCAGGGGCAGCTGGGGACGCTTGCCGGCCCCCGGAGCTCCTTCCCCGCAGGAAGGACGCGGCGGCTCTCACCTGCCTTCACCAGGGCATCCTGAGTCCCCGTTACTGTCCTCCTCCTCCCTCACAAGTGTCACTTAGGCTGCAGCCAAACGCGAGCGGGCAAAACGCCCGTCCAGGGTGCGAGTCTCACGCTGGCAGAAAAATCCCTGGCGAGGAGAGTACGGGGCAGCTGGTGGTGAGGAGGAGCTTGCAAGGGCAGTCGAGAGAGCACCTTGTGCCGCGGTCCCCTAGCCAGGAGCTCGCAGGCGAAGTCTGCAGTTGGCGGCGAGCTCCCCAGTGCGCGCCTCAAACTGCCCGAGCCATCCCTGGAGATGAGACTGGCGCTCGCAACAGGAGCCTGGCGCGGCTCGCGGCGAGGTTCCCCGTTAGGTGAGCCTCGAGCGTGCAAAGAGGTTCCCTCATGCAGGAGCCTGGAGCTCGTAGAGAAACCTCCCCCTCCTGCGTAGGAGCCTGAAGAGCTTACAAAGAACCCCACTCCCCAGCTGGCGAGCCCCGCGTCGGGGGATTTCCCGGGAGCCACTCGAACCAGGTGACTTTGGGTTGCCGGGTTCGCCTCCAGGCAGCAGGGGGAGGCGCGGCTGCTCCCCAGCCAGCGCTGCAAAGTGGCTCCGGAGAGGGAGCGGGGTGACCTTCAAGCCCGCCGCTGGGGTGGGCAAAGCAGGCGGCGGCGCGAGCTGCCGCGGCGAGGAGAGCCCTGGCGAGCAAGAGCAAAAGCGGCCGGCGCTGGCAGGGAACGAGCAGGTCTCCCTGCCTAGCATCCCACCCTACTCCACGCGCCGTTACGCTTGCACCTCGGGATTGGCAGGTGCATGCAGGCGCCCGGCGTTCTGCTCTGGCACTCTCTGCTTAGCCATGGAGGGACCCTCTGCTAGCCCCCCAGGAACCAGGGGCTCTGGGGTGGGGGGGCAGGGACACTCCACTCTCTTAAGAAGCACATTACTTGCCATCACGCAGAGAAACCATTTGGGGAGAGGGAGGGAGCGAGTGTAAAATGGATACTAGCCTAGGAGATGGCACAGCTGCTGGCTGATTACACTAGAGAGATGGTTACAACTTTTCCTGCAAAGGGTTGTCACAAGCGGGCTCAATAAAAAGCCAACCTAAAAATGGGGCTCCCATGGCAAAACTAGGCAGGGTTTGAAACTGCTGCCTGTCTGATAAATAATACTTAAGTGACAGTTAGGAAGCTGCTGATTAAAATGATGCCTTTGGCAATACTGAGAGATTTTTGCCTATTTTCCTTCCTCGGAAAACAAATCTTAAAGGAATTCTAATACTGAACTAATGAGAAGAGTTATTGTAGCATCCCAGGCTCCATGAATTATTGTTAAACAAGTCTGACAGCAGCTAGTTCCGAGAAAGTTTGACAAATAAACAACATCAGAACCTGTCAAAAATAGTGATTTATCAGTTTTAATAGGTTGTTTTAATTGGTATAATTATCCAATGTTTATGTTTTGCACACTGTGTGATTCTAGCAAATCAGTGTTATTATGGTTTAATAATAGGCACCTATGAGAGGTTGAGGATGATTTATATAATGACAACAATTCCAATTTTATTTAAATAGATTAAAATGAAAAACAGTTAAAATTGAAGGTGCAGGTGATCAAATTTAGTGAATAAAATCATTTGAATCACTTAAAACCACACCAGCTAAAATATATATAAATACTCTCCCTCTATATATTTTTTATCTGTGCAGAAACAGAAGTAGAACTAAGATTTTTTTAAAATTAGCTAGCAGCAAAGTATTACTGGGAACTTTGAGCGCTTACACTAGTAAGTCAAAAGTAAATACTTGTGATCCAGTACTGCAGTTATTAAGGCATATATCCAACTTTATCCCTGTAAAGTAGTCCCATTGATTGTAGTGGGATTACTCATACAGGTGAAGTTAAACATATCTAATTATTTGCAGGATTGGAGCCTTAGTAAACAATTCAGCACATAACTTGTTCCTTCTGTTACTTTAGGCCCTAAATTATAGGCCTGATCCTGTAAACACTGAATTCAATGGAACTAGTCATTGGTCTACATTTATTCAAGTGCACAACTGCTGGCAGAATTGAGGCATTTTATCCAATTTCCTAGGTGTGAAATAATTAATTTATTTCTGTCAGACATACAGCAGGGGCAAATTAATGATCTGAAGGCTCATTTTTTAACTCAATGGGACTACTTACATCTGTAAAGTTATTCAGCTGTGCATTTTCAGTATCAGAGTGTATATTACCAAATAACTAAAATATGCTCTCTAAAAATGTATGGTCTGACCATGTAACGATCTGTGCAGGCAAATTCCAGCACCTGTGCAGAGCCTTATTGATTTCAGGTGCAACCAGTTGCAGATCAGGACTATGAGGCTCCTGCAAAACTCACACTAAAGTCAAAGTACTGAATCTAATGGGTGCAAAAGAGAAACATAGCTGGAACTACAGTGTTATGTTTGTTTTTTAAAGTTCTGCAAAAATATTTTACAGTGGTAATCCAAACTTATAACTGAACAGTACAAGCATTAACAAATATATAGTAAATATGGTCATGAGGAAAAGGAAGGTGATGCCCAATTAAGCTTTAGTATACATGTAAATATTTCAGTAGCATTTCTTTTGTGCTCCACCAGTTTTTCTTTTCATAGTGGGGCTCTTAAATGTAACTAATTTTCCATATTACCTCTGCACATCCCTTCTTATCAACTATTACCGATTCTTCTGATGGGTTTGTGTTGTGGACGAATATCTCCAAGTACCTCAGTATTTATGCTAAGACAGAACTGAAATAGGTACTGCAAGCTAAATGTCAGCGCACAACACTGCCATTTGATGAGAAATGCTCATGCAATATGAGCTAAATTCTTGGTCCTACTGACGTTTTCAGAGTTTTGTCATTGGGTTCTGTGGGGCTAATCCTGCTTCCATGGAAGTGAAATTAGAGTTTTGCTCTTGACTTCAGTGTCAGTAGCTTTAGGTTCTGTATAATAAACTATCCTGCTGGCCAGTATTGTCTCATTTCTTTGTTCTCCCCTATCTGTCTGTATACACCTGTCATTTCTTTACTTTCAGTGTAAACTTTCTGGGAGAGGAGCTGTCTTTTTGTTGCTTGATACAGTGGCTAGCTCCATCACTAGGGCTCCTGACACTATAGTAATACCAATAATAAGTAATAATTAGTAATACAGGATGGTCCAGTGGTTAGGATGCTAGGCTGACTTTTGGGATGCTTGGGTTCAGTTCTCTACTCTGCCACAGATATCCTATCTGTGTTCTGGGCAAGTCACGTAGGCTCAGATCCTTACAGCTATTTAAGTGCATAACTCCCATTGATTTCAAGACTGGTTTCAATGAGAGTTAGTTACCTAAATATATTTGAGGATCTAGGTCTTTGTCTCTCGCGGCCTCAGTAATACATCTGTAAATTAGGGAAAACAGTACTTCCCTAGCTCACAGGGGTGTTGTTATCAGAAATACAATAAAAATTACTGTGAGGCACTCAGATATTATAATTATGGAGGCCATAAAAGAAGCTAAGTTATTTAGTACATTATCGTAATACATTTCATTTAACAAGATTACTCATACCACTATTGTACAAATACAGCAGAACTTACAACCCAGAAAGTTTAAGGCCTCAGTCCTACAAACACTTTGGCACAGGCTTTAAGTGTGAGTAGTCCCACTGAGACCAACTGAACTACTTGTGTTTAAAGTTAAGCGTACACCTAAGTGTTTGCAGGATCAGGGCTGCCTGCATAGTCATCAACTATGGCAGAGTTTTTCTTTCAGAAGTCCTACAATAATAATACATTTGCGTTTTATATGAATGCTAATTATTTTAAAGAAAAAGTGTTTTCATGCATTCTGATCTCCATGCCCCCTTTCATATAGCCCCTTCTTCATAGAACATCCTTGCACTTCATGCATATCAATATTGTTCAATCCATTTGTTAAGTCTTTCTGTGTTGTTATTGTGTGTTACAGTAGCACCTGGAGGCTCAAACTGAGATCAGGGCTCCAGGTGCTGTAGAAGAGACAATCCCTGTCTTAAACACAAGACAAAGCCTGGGCAGGGAATCAGAGGCACACACAGAAGAAGTGACTTGCCTGGCATCACACAACAGACTAGTGGCAGAGCGGAGAATAATGCTTGATGCAGAAATTATTGGATGAAGTTCCCTGGCCTGTGGTCAGGAGATCAGGCCTTAAAATCTGTGAATGCCAAACCTTCAAAATGAGATGCAGAAAGTATCAAAGAGGGCCTTGTTGTCATCCCCAACAGCATGTGGGAAAGAATTCTTTTCTCTCAAGCCTCTCAAGGTATGTTTAGATAGCCCATGGTAGTGAGCCTCCTGAACAGGTGTCCTGACTCCAGTTCCAGTGCTTCTGTAACTCAGCCACACTGACCCTTCTATGTATGATGTATCCACACATCATCTTCAGTGTCTGTCTTAGTTACACAATAACGTCTTTAGGGCAGAGTCCTTGACATTTGTAAGCGTTTGTAAAGCACAAAGTATGTTCAAAGCATTCTATAAATAATAATGATGGTAGTTTTATCCTTAAGTGATAATACAATGAAGTCATCAATCTGGGTTACTAACATCTTAGTCATTTCCACAGTAACTGTTTACAAAGGGAAAACCACAGAATTTAAATGTAATTGTCTACTCATGCAGAGAGATTAAATGGTTTATAAAGGAGGCATTTTCAATTTAAAAGCAAATTATCAATAACAAGAGAACAAATAAATGGTAGATAATGAGACATTCTGCTGAAATGCAATGTTTTGAACAAACTTCCAGACAGGGATTATCTCTCAGTCCTTTTACAACCCCCTTTCTGAATAAAAGCCAATTTTAAGAATTTTGTCACAGTCTGTCACATTTTTCCTCCTAATAAAGTACACTCATGCTTTATCTCCAAATCCAAAAGCATTTTCAGAATGTTATTGGTAACAAAAGTTAAATGTATGCAATAATTTTAAACTAAAAGTAAATCCATAATACTTGTGATATAAAGTAACTCCTCACTTAAAGTCGTCCCAGTTAATGTTGTTTCATTGCTGATCAGTTAGGGAACATGCTCATTTGAAGTTGTGTAATGCTCCTATCTAACATCGTTTGAGAGCCACTTGCTTTGTCTACTGCTTGCAGGAAGAGCAGCTAGCTGGTGGGGGCTTGGAACCAGAGTGGACCAGTAGCCCACTATCAGCTCCCCACTCAGGGCCGGTGCAAGGAAGTTTTGCGTCCTAGGCGAAACTTCCACCTTGCACCATCACCACACTCAGCTAACCCCACCCCCCCACGGCAGCTAACCCAGCCCCCCACCAGGGAGCTCGCCAACCCCCTCACCCGGGGAGCCCTTCCCTGCAGTAGCTACCTCTCACCCCCGCAGCTAACCCAACTTGGGAAGCACCCCCCCCACAGCAGCTAACCCTGCCTAGGGAGACTCCCTCCCCCGCACATAAGCTAACCCCGCCTGGGGAGCCCACCCCAGCTCACTTTGGCTCTGCTTCCTCCACTCCACCTCCTCGCCTGAGTGGGCTTTTAGGCACCCTCAACCACTATTGCCTAAGTGGTTGCACCGGCCCTGTCCCCGTTCCCCTAAGTTCCCTGTGCAGCTGCTGTCTGCAGTTCAGCTGTGTCTGTCCCCTCACTTCCATGTGCTGCTCCTGTCCTCTGCCTTGGAGCTGGTCCCTGAGACTCGTGCTTGCTGTGGGTGGGGGAGGGAAGGAAAAGGGGAGCTAATGTCAGGGTGTCCCCCTCCCGCCTGCTCCTGCACCCCACTTATCCCATCTTCCTTAAAGCAGGGGGGACAGACCAGGACTCAGGAGGGAGGGAGCTTGCAGCAGCTGCATCTCAGCAAGCTAATCTAATTAAGAAGGCAGTTTACTTAAGGGAAATGTTCATATCCCTCTCCATTCCTGGTGCCTTGTGTAGAGAGAGAGTTAACCATTGAGGATTCAGCCAATTGCTAGTTAATCATTTAGCAGTAAGGGAAATATCTCACCCTCTGACTCCTCCACCTCAACTGAGCTTCACAGTCATCATCACTGTGTACCAGTATTAAATTGTTTGTTTAAAACTTATCCTATGTGTGAATATAGTCTTTTGTCTGGTGAAACAAATTTCCCTGGAACGTAACCCCCTCATATACATTAATTCTTATGGGGAAGTTGGATTTGCTTAACATAGTTTCGCTTATAGTCACATTCTTCAGGAACAAAACTACAACGTTAATTATGGAGTTACTGTATTTTCTCTTACTGATGTTAAACTCCTCAAAAACTCACATGGTTGTTTGCAGTGCTATTGTAGCCATGGTAGAGAGACAAGGTGGATGACTTAAAGAAGAGCTTGCTGTAGCTCAAAAACATGTATCTTTCAGCAACAGAAGTTGGTCCAATAAAAGATGTCACCTCACCTACCTTGTCTCTCAAAAAATCATAGTAATGTATGTTTGAGTCTGGTGCTGCAATATGTTTCTTACCACAGATTTGGGTAAACTGCTCTAAACAAATTTACGAGTTCATGTTTAATCTGAGTAGATGAGACATTTCCTGCAATACAAAGTTGTATCAGAATCAATATAAAAATAAGTCAGCCTATTCCTTATTAAGAGCTTGGTTTTAAAGACCACCTCCTTCTCTAGGCTTCAGAGCCAGAGCTCCAGCCCAAGCCACAACTTCAAAGTGCTGTCTTACACATCTATTTTTAGAGCACTAGTGCAAGCTGTGCTACCCAAAGACTCTTTGACCTGGGCTGGGAGGCTTGCCATTGCAGGCTGTATAGGCATATCCTGAGATGCTGGAAAGAAAAGAATCCTTTCCTACAGGCTGTTGGGAGTGACAACAGGGCCTACTGTGATACTTTTGCATCTTATTCTGAGAGTTTAGGATTCACAGATTTTAAAGCTTGACCTCCTGACCACAAACCAAAGAAGCTCATTCAGTAGTTTCTTTTGTTTGAGCAATAGCATGTCTATTAGAAAGGTATACAGTCCTGTACTGTCGACTTAAAGTGACAGAGAATCAACCATGTCCCTTGGTAAGTTGTTTCAATGGTCTATTACTTTCAAATTTTTAAAATTTGCACCTTATGCCTAGTCTGAATTTGACTCGATCCAGCTTCCAACCACTCCATCCCCTGATGGCTTTTTTCTGCTGGTTTAAAGGGCTGTCTATTATCAGAAATCTCTTCCCCGTGTAACTCATGATCAAGTTAGTGATTAAGTGGTGCATAGGCTTTATGCTGCCCTCTGCACAGGGGTAACTTTTCCCTGTGATACTCTCCTTCACATCTGTGGAGAAGAATGGCCTGCACCTCCTTCATCTAGCTGCCAACCCAGCATACCTGCTAACCTAGCATACCTGCTGAAATATAAGGAACTGTGTATGCTGCAAACTCTGCCTCCTGCTTTCCATGGTAGCACTGCATCAGTTCTGCTGATTCAGGATTTGGCTCTTTAGCTGAACTTAGAGCCCATGAAAGGTGCCCAGTTATAAGCCCTGTAGGAAGAAGTATTCTATCACTGAGATACATGCGTATCAGCAGGGCAAGCTCCCTGCCACAATAACATTATTAATTGTATTGCAGTAGTGGTTAAAGGCCCCAATACATCATGTTAGAAACTGTAAAAATATATAACACAAAGACAGACCATGTCCTGAAGATATCGCAACCTAACACTGCAATCCTGCAAAGACTTATGAACGTCCTTAACTTTAGACAGTGTAGGTGCTTAACTTTACATACGGTGAGTTGTCCCATTAATGCCTTCAACTCACCACATGTAGTTTGGATCCCTTGTGAGCAGTCCCCAAAATCTTGCCATCTACTTTCTACGGCAGAATTGCATTGGTAGTCCCATGACAGTGCGTAAAGCTAAGCATGTTCATTAAGTCTCTGCAGGATCTAGTCCTGAGTACATGCGCCTTAGCCATTTTCCTGATTAACCTCCTGGGGTGGGGGGATGAAAAAATGATTAATTCTACCTATCCATTTGATTCTCAGCCTCTCTAACTGAGACAGCTAGACTAGCTGGTATCAGTTATGATTTCACACCTGTCCACTGTGTACTGGACTCATAATAATGAAAGGTTTAGGAAGTAGAAGACTGAGAAAGTTATGGGTCTTTCATCCTCTTAATGTACAAGCATACCTGCCATGGGCTTAATAGGAATTGCACACCCTGAGAGAAAAATATAAACCTTAAGCATTACCATGGAATATGAACTGCCTTAAGGCTTTGGTAGTTTGGGAACTATTACACTGGTTTCATAGCTGATAACTCTTACACATATGCTGTGTTTCACCTAAATGTAGGCGGGGGCGGCTCCAGGCTCCAGCATGCCAAGTGTGTGCTTAGGGCGGCATGCTGCGGGGGGCATTCTGCCAGTCGCCAGGAAGGCGGCAGGCAGGCCGCCTTTGGCAGCATGCCTGCGGAAGGTCCGTTGGTCCCCTGGCTTCGGTCCGCTGGTCCTGTGGCTTCGGTGGAGCCGCAGGACCAGCGGACCCTCCGCAGGCATGCCTGCGGGAGGTCCACCAGCAACTGGCAGAGCGCCCCCGGCGGCATGCCGCCGTGCTTGGGGCGGCAAAATATCTAGAGCCGCCCCTGGATGTAGGAAAAGCCAAAACCTGTCAAGAACTTCATAGGTTCTCATAGTCAAGCTTTTATAAGTACTAAAGGATTGTGTCTATTTAGAATGGGAGTGAGGAGAAAAAAAAAATACATTCCAGAAAGTTTGTCTCTCTGTTCTCCCTTTCATTGCTATCAAACATTTTCCCCACCTATACCACTATTATAGCTTCATCCAATGTCATTAGCATGACTTCATAGCTAAAAAATAACCCATCAAGTGTGGGAAAGCTCATTTCATCATTGCTTAGTTTAAAGATTGTGGTTTCAACACAATGATGCCTCAATGAAAAGAAAAGATACCCAACCTCACTTTTTTTCTCAATCATACAGAATTACCTTTAAAGGAGGGTAATTGAAAAAACTGTGTTGTGGGGTAATCTCAAAGGAAATTATGTGATGACCCCACAATTGTCTTGGCTTCACTGTTATTTATGTGTATGTTCAGTTAATCCCCCCTCCTCCTATGTAGCCCTGCCCCTTTTGTTTCTGAAGCAGCTGTGATAAGGGCTTATCTTGGCCCTCCCTGGTCTGACTGGTTGGTCTGCTTTCAGCCTGGCTTCTTACAAGCTCTGGTGCACTTGGACCTACTTATGGTCATGTTTCTGAATTGCTTGTCTCCCAGCTCTGAGATTAGGCTGTGTTTGGACCTGCTATGTGCCTCCAAAGCAAGTAGCAAGCAACCTTCAGCTGATCACATCACACAGTCTCCTATCACTGTCCAGCTTCTCCCCCATAGGCCCCTTTTCAAGGGTATGTGGCACAGCTGAGTAGCCAACAACTTGGTCAGTACTGTTTCTGGAGTGGCATTCCTATCTTCCATTGGGAGGATGGTTCACCTCGGCATTCCTGGGTAGAATTTCCTACTAGCTCTCTAACCAATTTTGAAGCTGGATTCAGAAAGGCAAGTTCCTTCCATCTACCCAACCCCTAACTAGCCCTTTCACAGCCATGATGGTAGCATGCGGGATGAGGTTCCACAGAGTGCAACATGGATTTTCATACATTCATTTCTAGTGTAGGTTAACATAAGTGTCCTTCCCATTATTTTATATTTATATAGCACACTATAATCCAGATTTAACTCCAGGAGTCACTGGGTTCGATCTCATCTAGACAACAAACCACTTAATTCAACCTGTACTAGTTAATGCAGAAATGTTCAGGGGGAGTTGTTTACAGCAGTCTGCATAGCGATTAAAGAAATCCTTAGGTACAACAGGCATTAGGTTGGCAATTGCTCACCAGTAGCTAACACTGTATTCCAGCATAAGGTCATCCACACACATGCTTAGCATAGGGAGCCAGGGAAACATGTAAAATGAAACATCATTAGATATGGTGTATGGTGTTTTGTCATCAGAGTTAATTGTTGGTGGATTCTGAGATTATGAGGCAAATAGATATGCAGTGATTGTTACAGTAGAAGAAAAGAAGCTTTAATTGCTACTTGAAATGTAGAAACCAACAAGCAGTTGAAAAAGAAAACAGATCTAGAGTATGTGAAAGATGAATGAGAAGGTCAAAGAGAGCTATTTATGACTAAATAAGTACTGCGGATGCAGTAATAAAATGAAAATTAAGGTTTATCAAGAGAAAATTGGTAACATTTTCTTTCAAGCTGTCAAAATATAAAGAGGCCCTGTATTTACAAGAATGGTTTGAACAGTATACATTAATATGCAACACCTTAAAAATTCATAATATATTTGCAGCACATAACATTTATAACACATCCACAACCACTGCAAATGCATTTACTTTATTTTAAGGGCTTGTAATTTCATTACCAATGGATAAGTGAACATTTAAGCCATTCGCAATGAAATATGCAACCGTAAAGTAAAGTAAATGCGTTTGTGGTAGCTGCTGATGTGTTATGAAAATTTTGTTCTGTGAACACTTCATGAATCATCTTCAAGATAATTATGCATTACTGTATACTCTACTAACAGTCGTAATAAATTAATCTTTCTCTCTCTCTCTCTCACACACACACTCTTACACTTTAATTGACTTATAAGTAACCCTTAAACTAAAACATTAATGTGAAAGTCAAGTCTGGAATGACCTGAGGAAAGCAGTAAGGGAAAGATGATATTTTGAAATTTATGACAAGATTCTGAAGCACTGTCATGGCACAAGCAAGTAGGGAAATAGAAAAATCACCTCACTACTCGATTCTCCTTCCCATACCCAGATACATGGAAAAGGAAGGGCTCTAGACTGAGGCCTCACTTAAAAATTCAGGCCAAGATTTTTGAAAGTGACTCCTTCCAATACCCAGACTTAAGGGGCCTCTGAAAATCAGGCTTCTTTTGATGTCTCAAATTGGGCACCCAAAATTTGAGGCCCCCAATAGCACTCACTTCTGGAAATCTTGGCTATGTGTTTCAACTTGGGAGAGCTATAAAGGCAGAAAAGTTCCTGGTTACTAGAGGAGGAGAAGAGAGGGAAGCAAGGAACCAATGACCTCATGAATTTTTGAAAAGGCAATTTTCCACACCAAGGTTTACAGACTGATTTTGTTTTAGACCCTGTGGGCTTTTTTCTTTCGTTAATGTAACCTCATCCACCCTTGTTTATGAAACTAAGTTTCCTGACAATGAAAATGTTAGAGAAAGTTCCCCTTGTGCAAAACTTTGCTGTTGGACACCCTGTTGTGTGGTTTTTCTCTCTTGTGACTAGAAAAAACACATAATAAAGATGAGGATTTTAGCACATCCCACTTACTTTCGCACACTGCTATAGTCCACTACTGAGACAGGTCTATACGCAAAGCTGTGTTCTTTTTGGTTTATTCGGTGACTTCTATAATGCCTTCATAGGTGTTGGCTTTGTGTCCTGAGAAATTTTTGGGTTGTGTTTGCTCTACTGATTGGGAGGTTAGCATTACAGAATTTGATGATTTGGAGTGGATCGTGGTTTCAGTTGGATTTCATTTTTCATCCACTAGAACTTTGTGGTGGAAGGAACATGTGTGACTTTGTTTGAGCTGACACCAGAAGTTGAATACATAGATGGTCTTTTCTATATGTTGTTTAGGAGGCAGCACTGACCCAGATCTACTCTGCTGGGGGGCTCCTGTGTACATGTAGTAATAGGGATTTTATTGGACTTTGTCAAATTTGTGTAATTGGACATCAGAACTGGGCTCCAGACTTCTCTCACAAATAGTAAAATAAACTGAATTATAGTGCTATATAGCATTAACAGTAAGTTATTGGGAAATTATATTTATCTAGTGGGTTTTCTTAAGTTGTAGAAATCCAAAAGAGCTTTTTCCTTTAATGTTTTCATAGTCAATCTGAAGCCCCCAGCGTGTTTATTATGAGGCCCAAGAAAGTATAATTTAGAGTGTGTTCAATTTCCTTTTCTTTGTAATAAAATTTAAGTCTGTTTGGCTTTTTAGGGGATTATTCTGAAATATGATTTTCCTTCTTTTCTCCCTCCACATTGATTTAAAGGACCACTGTATTGTAGTAGATTTCTAGCAGCAGATTTACTTTCTTTGGAGAACATATGGAGTAGATGATTGGAATGTTATCTCTGAGTTATTAGTGAGACTCCTGGAATTGGAGATTGTTCCAAAAGGGCTGGTAGTTCCTTGTTCTCTATCTGGAAGAGGGTCAAGTTTCTTTTATCGCCCTTTCTTCCAGGAAGTCATTTGTCTGCATGTTGTTTTTATTGTTTCCCTACATGATAGACTATTTTATGAATTAAATGGCATCATATATTTCCCCCCTTTTGTTTTATAGCTATTTAGATTCAGGCCTGGGTGAAAGATTAATTCAAAAGCATTTTTAGAATCCATGAAATAGGCAAATATTTTCAATTGTTGAGCTTGTTAAAGAGCATTTCTTAAGGAGGCAGTATGGCAAAATGGCCAGGACACTCAACTGGGATTTAGGAGACTTGTGTTCAATTTCCAGCTCTGCCATTGGTTTGCTTGGGCAAGTCACCTCTCTTTCATTTGCTTCAGTTTTTGCCTCTGTAAAATAGGAATAATGGTAATAACTTCTTTTGTAAAGAGCTTTGGGATTTACAGCTCTAGAGCTTTATTAATTATTATATTATTATTATTCATCTGTTAAGCAAAGCTAGATTTTCCATTGCTGTTTCTTACCCAGATGCTTCCCTAGTTGCTTGGACTGAGGACATACTTACTTTTGCATGTTGGGACAATTAGTTCATTAACAAAGTCTCAGGGAAATGTCTGGATTGGAGGGCTTGTTTAAATAATTTTAGAAGGGCATTCAGGATGCATTCAGTGCTGTAATGCTTCATTTCATATATGTATCATAAATCATGTAGCCCAGATAATATATATTTGATTTCCTGAGTCTGAGTTTCTGAAGGTTTTCATTAATTTTTGTTTTGCTGTAAGGGTGTCTAGAAGGCATGGTATCTTCAAGGGTAATTGTTTTTAATTAAGCTGTTTTGTTCTTGTGAAACTTTCCAATTTAGATTTATTTGAATAGGCATTGGAAATGATCTGTCCAGATTTTACCATACACATTGCTAGCTTTACATGTTCCAGATTTCTCTTATTTCTTCCCTTCCCCCAGCCATTGGAGAGCTAATTTGTAATTCTGCAGTGTACCCTTTTTTACATATGTGCCAAATGTGAAGCTTTAAATTAAAGTAATTTTTTTAATTATCTAAACTCACAGATAATCTGCAAACATCTTTGATGAAAACTATTGTATTCTCAATGGTCCAATGCAGTAGTTTGTAGGTAGCCCTTGTAGTTCATGAGATACTGGGTTTTTAAATAATCACTCATCCCTCAGACTGGCACTGTGGTTTTGGCACTGCTCCAGAATTGAATATAGCAAGTCCTGGAGTATGGACTAATGTAATTGTCAACCTCTTATCCAACATCATATTTGGGTCTATGTTTGACAGCAGTGAAGAGATTCAAACAGCTTTATGAACAGAAAACATGGAGAAGCCACTGTTTAACAAAAGAGGGGGAAAAAAGAGAAATTTCCTTGAAATAATTAAATGCTTTCTAAAATATTTAGTCATAGGTCCATGTTGCTCCAGATGGATTCAGGATGAATAACAGTACATTATATATTGGAAATATATTTCTAAAAAGTTACAGAGAGGTTATTCATGTTTCCAAAAAAAAAAAAAGTTTGCAGAATCTCCAACATCTGCAAAAGAATCTCCTTCTTGTGAGCATGTCTAAAAATTAAACAGTAAAAGTTAAAACAGGTTATACTATCAATTATTTTTGTTGTTTTTATCACTAGTGTTCATACCTCTGCCCTCATATACTGGATAGATATTAGAAACAGGTGTATATCCATGAAAGGGAATTGAAATTTACTGATTTCCTGGATTATGCTAAAATATGTTAAATATGTTTCAGTTAAAATATATTTCAGTTAAATCCTTAATTCATAAGTCAATTGCTGAAAATAAGAAGAGGAGTTCATGAATTGTTCAAGAACTGTCAAAAATCAGTTGTTAGACTGAAGAGTTTATATGGGACCATGCAATCTTTCATCTCTAGGCTACCAATTCAAATCCAGCCAAAATCAGCAATAACCAAATTACATCATCATCTGAATGCTCCTTAGTAACATTTGTCAAGTCAGTTTTTACACTCAGGCCAGTTCCTAAAGGACAAGTAGCTAAATCACATAATTCAATGGGACAATGCTATGTTGGAAGTTGTGAAATTTAAAGTCTCATTTATCCACCAAACTGCATAAATGGCACATAAGAACTAATTTTCTAACCTTTCACTAAACTTAATGCAAATTATACACTCAGTACTTCTTTCATGTTAATAAAATAAAGTTTTTCAAATATCGGCTCATGCTGATAACATACTCCTC
Organism: Chelonoidis abingdonii; assembly: GCF_003597395.2. Lineage (NCBI taxonomy): Eukaryota > Metazoa > Chordata > Testudines > Testudinidae > Chelonoidis > Chelonoidis abingdonii. The sequence continues at coordinate 28,655,427 of NC_133777.1, forward strand.
TGAAAATAAACCTTTATGGGTTATCCTGTTTTTTATTAACAATACCTGAGCTGTGTAAATTACTGGACAATGATTAGGAAACTTCTCTCAGTAGGGTTCAGTAGTATAATGGATGAGCCCTTTGGCTAGGAAACTTTAAGGAAAGACTTTGCTTCTCCTCAGCCTAGTGAGTACTGCCTTCTACTTCTAGGAGTGATTAGTTAGAAGTTGGACTTCCACAAAGCCAGCAGAAGTGAAGAGGTGTTTTGGGTACTGCATGGTGGAGTATGTTGTTTCTTGCATTCCTCGTAACCTGTATTATTCTGAATATGCTTGTCATGGAGAGATGAATGTGGTAAGCTGGGGTACTTTAAACACTTATTGTAAATGTGTGAATAAAGAAAAGACATCTTCATATGACTTGGGTGAATTCTACAAAACTGGCTCTAAGACAAAAAGGGTAGCAATCAACCCTACCTTCCTCATGGAGCAAGATAGGTGATATTCAGGGAATCGTCTGTGCCAAAGATTTTGCCCCTTGACCTGCAGCAATTTTGGTCTATTGTCTTTCGGGTTTATTGCAAAGTGTATCTCTTTACTAACAATGTTAGAGATGATGGGGCACGCTGTATACTGAGGTTTGTGTGAAGGGTGTGGAGCTCTGTGAGCGTCTGTAATGGGAGTTAAGTTTATTTAGAGGGTGGGTTAGCTGCTTGTTTTATTATTTATTTCTGTAATCTCCATCCAGGGCAGCTACAGTTTTAAGGTAGGTGACTTTTTGTTCATATTTATTACATATAAATCAATATATGCTGTACATGTTTAATCTATCAAGGGTATTTCATTGTGTGCTAGAAAGGAATAGAATGCTGGGAATCAGGATCCCTGGATTCTGCTCCTGGCTCTGGGAGGGGAGTATGTTGTAGCAGTGAGTGCAGGAGATTGAACATTAGCACTCGGGAGTCCAAACTGTGTTTAATCATGTCTGGAATTTGGCTACAACAATCTGTACTAGAGGTGACCTTATGCAATCTCATTTACCCCTTTGTAAAATGGTGAGAATGATATGTGCCTGCCTACTATGGTGGAGGTATGAGGTCTTTCTCAGTAATAAGGGTGGTGAAGTGCAGAGAATGATTAAGATCAGTCAGTCAAAGAGATGGGCCTAAAACTCATAGTCTTGTGGCTCCAAGGGCAGTGTTCTTTCTCTTGACCAAAGGGCATTTTGTTGTGGTAAATAGGGGTAGGTCTACACTACAGCAGGAATTGATGCTCTGAGATAGATCCCCTGGTGGTCAATTTAGTGGGTCTAGTAAAGACCTGCCAAATCGACTGCACATCTCTCTCCAGTTGACTGCTGTATAGCTGTCCCTGCTCCTCCTGAGTCCTCTGGCCCATTCTCGCAGGGCCGCATTCCAAAAGGGGCTTTAGAGCTGCAGGCCAGGGTGCCAGGGCCCCCTTAGCCCAGGGCCCTGCAGCCCTTAAAACCTCTGCGTTCCGGATGGCCCTGCCTGCCGGGTAGTGGTGGGAGGCAGCTTCCCCTCTCACTCGCTGTCTCCTTCTCAGAAAGTCCTAAACGTGGGGGGAAGCGCTGGGAGGGAGGGAGAGAGAGAAGAAGGGAGGGGAAGGAAGCAGAGAAGAGGAACTTGTGCAATGCTCCCTTCTAAAGTCAGCCAAATGATGTTATAAGGGAGCACTGCACAACTTTAAACGAGTATGTTCCCTAATGGAGCAGCGATGTAACTATGAAACAACATTAAGCGGGAGGATGTTAAGCGAGGAGTTACTGTACACTGTCACTGGGAAAAATGAATACACAAGGGACAAGGCAGTGGCAAATCAGGCAAATATTTTTTTTATTATACAATGTAAGATCAGATTTTGCGGCTCAGTTCTCTATGGCACATTCCAAGGCAGTGAACGCTGCTGAGAAAATCAGGATGTGGCCTCACATAAAACGGGCTGTGCCTTTAACACTGACATTGTGAAAACACAGCCTACAAAAAGTTACCGTACAAAGCCATCCTTCAGAGATGACTATTGTGCTGTCTGGAACACCCAGACTGTTTATCATAGAGCTAACTCTGTGGCATTAGCATGCCTGAGTATATCTTTTGGGCCAGATACTGGCCCTGGTCCCACCTCCTTTGTGCTGCCCTGCCATCCTTAGGCCTCACACAGCCTAGGGTCAGTCACCAAGTACAGCTCCGCCAGATTGTGGATAAAGCTCGGTATGTGCCAGTTTTAACCATTTCTGCTTGAAAAATATTCTCTCCAGACTCAGCACTCAATCCCTAGCCAAGACATCAAATCCCTGCATCACAAAGATACATTAGATTGAATTTAGATATTAAAAATGCAATGAAAGTCATACTACTGGCAGTTAACTTTTAGAATTAAGCATCCATGAAAGTCTTCTGGAGGAGTGTACTTCTTGATTTATCTCCTGTCACTCTAACTCCCTCCCTCTCATAGCTCTTTAGTGCCTTTCTGCCTTTTACCACATTCAGTACAAACTCTGTGTCCTCATTCTCAATTTCTCTCCAACCTAAATCTCTGCTCTTGTTTCTTCCTACTTTCTCTCTTGTTCCCTACATTCTTTCCAAGTCTTTCTCCTGTCTGCAGTCCTTGTTTCCTTATATTCTATTCTTCTTTCCTATCTCTCCTTACACTTGGAACAACCTCTTACTTCTTCTTCACCAAGGACCTTCCCTCTATATCCTCCAATTCCTGACTAAATCTCACATATTTTGTGATGCCTTCCACCATGTTTCCCTCACTATCCCCTGTCTGCATTATATTCCTGTGCATTGTAATAATTCCTAGATTACTGTCATTAATCTTTTTCTTTTATGCAGTCTGACTTCATCCAGGGACAGTCCTTCCTAATGGTTATGTTCAATGCTGATGGGAATAGCTTAGATGGTAACAGCTTAAGGTTATGATTGTGCTCTCACACTGCTTTTCTACTTGTATAAATCCATTCTAGTCAGTGAAGCTACTCCTTATTTACACAGGTGCAGAAGAAATCAGAAGTGTTTTGAATAACACACAAAAAACTGATTTAACATTATAAAAACACATGCCTATTTGCATGTAAATAGCTTACCACTAGGTAAGGTTTGCATTAATGAGCAGCAAGGAATGAAACTGCTATACATATAAAGAAATTTAAAATCTGATTTATTTTATTTCAGGTTAATAATGAAGAGATTATTTCCTGCTTACTCAATAAGGAAGCAGGAAAAAAAAAACGAGTCTAGATCTAACCCCAGGTCATATAAAACATAATTTAAAGGCTATCAGTATGTTGTGGTAGCCAGAGGTAGTGACACAAACCTGACTTACATTCAGCAGGCACTAGGCATCTGAGCTGCATAAAGGGCCCCCTGATAATCAATGACAAAAGAGTCATCACAATGGGGTTTTCATTACACACTAAGACAGCTCCAGCACGCACTGCTTATCCAGTCATTCATCTCCGCCAGCAAGAGACGGCTTTGGAAAATTAAGAGCGTCTGAAGTTATATCATATTGTCAGAAAATATTGCATTATTTTGTATTTTTAAAGGATAAAACTAAAAGCTGGTTAGAACAATTCTGAAACGTATTGAAGACCAAATCATGTTTAATTTGGATCATCATTAAACAATGCATCACACCAGCAATTCCAATATCGCTTTACTAGTTAAAAAAACTCTTATAGGTCTAGCTGTTTGCCCCTCCATCTACAGAAGAAAAATCCCAGAGGGGCAGAAGTAGGAATTTCTATGTAGTTCACTTGGCAGAATTCTTGATTCAGGCTACCCTTTGAGAGTAACCGTTTCCTGGTTCAGATATGAAACTTAGCCTACAAATATTGTGAGCCTGAGAATCCACAGTGCAATCTCAGTTGGTCATAGTGCTGCTGTGGACAGAGACAGATCTTCCGTGCAGCTCCATGAATGCCTCTGTTTTCCAGTCCTAGTACATCTCTCTCTGCTTTGGATATGCATAACTACACTTCCCGTTCTGATGAGGGTAGATGCTGTGGAAGGAAGTTAATATAGCTGCTGTCTCCTATTTGAAGGGAACATGCTATGCATGCTGCTCCCTTGTCCCGTCCCCATCTCATGCTTAAAGCCTAACACTATGCAATTTTTATATAATGCTTTTCATCTGTAAATCACAGAGCTTTAAAAAGTAGGATAAGTACTATGATGCTCATGCTGAATATCAATAAACTGAGGCACAATAAGATAAAGCACCATCCTTAAGGTCCCACAGGAGTGCAATGGCAGAGTTGAGAGTAGAAACCAGATTTCCCTGGGGTTGCCACTTGTCCAGGTTTTCCCAGGATGAGTCCCTTTCCTGAGGTAGCTGTCCTGGGAAATCTTTTTTTTTGTACTGCAGAGGTAGCAGCCACAGATCTAACTGTCATTTGAATGACTTATCTGTTGGAACTCTATACACCTTCCATTGGACAGAATAGTGTTAATTTGTACGCTTTTCTATGGACTTCTAAGATGGTGGCAAGAGCATACAACAAGGCCATTGCTCTCCCTTCTGCTATTTTCCAGACTTTTTTCTCTACTTTATTCTCTCTTTCTCGAGCCATAGTTCATAGATTCATGAATTCAAAGGGACAAGATGGGCGAGATAATATCTTTTGTTGGACCAATGTCTGTTGGTGAGAAATCAAGCTTTCAAGCTAATATAGCATTTTTCTTCTGGGACCATTATGGTCCTCTAGTCTGACCTTCTGTATAACTAGTGTTCCATGTTCTCAGTTTTTATCAATTTTCAACAATACATTTTCAGGGTTTTTTTAATTAAAAGAGTTCAGTTTTTACTGATTTACACCCATTTATCAATCCACAGAATATTTTTGTCGGGTGCTTATTTTTGTTAAACACTAACGCTTTATGCAATTGTTGTATCATGCAACTCTGAGACTGAAGCAGTTCCAGAGTGTAAAAAATAGAACACACACACGATGGAGGTCAGAAAATCAAACAATGTTAATATTACACTATGAGTGGCTCACAAGGAGACAATGCCCACCTATTTCTTTGCATCTGTTTATTGCAGCACTGAATTTAAAAAATCAATCCTCCACAGATATAGATAGGATAAAGATGTAAACATGGGGTAGAAATGAAAATCTATGCCTGAATAACAACAAGCAAATCAGTGCTTAGAAATTTTCAAGAAAAATAAAGATGGAAGTGAAGAGGATGTAGTGTGCTTCAAGTACTACAATATTGAGGTCAGTGCTCACACTGACAGAATAAAGGAGCATGTCAAAAGTAAATGATACAAGAAGCTTAAAGAAGAAAGTGAGCTTTGGGATAAAGAGTCAATATCAGGAGCTTTCACTAGGACTTTAATGAAAGAGAAGACACAGCATGATTGTGTCAATGAATGCTCTTTGTTTTGTGAGACAACCACTGTTAATAGCAGAGGGGCCTATTGGTGACTTTGTGCAATAATACTGTCAAGCAGCAAAACCCCTTCCTAATGCAGATAGCCCAACTCATAAGGATTCGCAAGAAAATGATGATGCTTTAGTATCTAAACTGATGGAACAAATTGATAGAAATGTGGTGTCTAGTCTGATTTTTGGCAAGTCTACTGATGCTTTCGACCATCCAATTCTTGGCCTTTTGTTTTCGTTTCTTGATTTCAAAATGAATAAACCCACATTGTTTTGTGCTGATGTGACAGTCATACCCTCTGCTGACACCTGTTTTGTTGATGCAGTAACAACAGACATGTTTGAGATGTACCAACTAACTTAGAAAAATGTGGTCATAACTAACACAGATTCTGCTTCCTATCTACATGGCTATGTTTGCATAGAAGATTAAACTCAATCAGAAACCAGAGCTGCTACATATTACCTGTTCCTGCTCATCTGATTAACACTGCGCTTGTCAGCAGTTACTGCTACAGAAGAAATGAAAGACATGAAATCTTGCAACACTGAATTTGGGGCAGATTTGAAGCATGTGAACAAGTTGAAGGCTTTGCTTTACACAGTGCAAGAAGACCAGACTGCTGATACCTACCTTTGTTGTGCCACATCGGTAGATGAGCTTGTACTTCACTGCCTGTCATATAGATAATGTGTGGATTGTGCTAATGTATCTCCTAGATCATTCTGAGTTTTTTGGTTCTAAAGCAGAAACTTTGAAGAGTCTGGTAAATAACCAAAATGACCGTCAGATTCTGTGCACCAAGGTAATGTTCACTGTTGAAAACCTGGAATCACCATGTGACACACAAAAAACACTGGAGTTTTCTCTGACTACTGCCAACATGTTTGTCAGTACAGACATTTATCAGATTCTGACAATCAAAATCTCATCTGACATGAGCACAGAAGCTGCACAAGAAACATACAGTGAGAAAACCTGTTTCTGGAAATCATTCCAACCCAGGAACACGAGAAAACCAAAAAAGCATTCAAAACCTTCAACACAATGCTCTACAAGAAATGGGAGACAGCTGTGGCCTGTAATCTGAATCCCAATGTGTTTGGTGCTGAAGATTCTTTTTTGGAATATCATCTAAGTGTTGCACCCCTTCCTCCACGTGAATTTTGCAGCTGATTACGACTGTTATGCCAGGGTGTTTCAACCATGTACCACGGGAATTTTACTACATACATGTGGAATGTATAACCCTGACAATGTGAGGGTGTGCTGGCTTTTTGGAACAGTCATCAAGACACACTTCCCAACTTCAGCAAAGTGGCACAGTGAGTTTTGAAGGCACTAATTGGCAAAGTTAGACTATCTCTAAGACACAAGAGGTTTAACATGAATGAGGATACTTTGAAGAAAATTGTGACTATACACAAACCAGGATTTCTACAAAAAATTACTAGGTCTGAGGAAGACAAAATATACATTTGTACATTTTAGAAAGTGTTAATTATATTGTAGTAAAATATGTATAATATGAAAGGGGTTTTTCGATGTTCTTTTTATCCCAGTTTTAATGTTTGGAAAATAAGTACTAAAATATTTCACAATTATTTTTTTACAAATAGTAACTGAAAACATGAAATACTATGTATAACATAGGCAATAGAATTTTACACTGTAATTTCTTCATCAAGCCCATAAATTCATTTTTAACTATAGCATGTCTTTTAAAAAGACATCCAGTCTTGATTTAAAGGCGTCAGGTGATGGAGAAACTACCATACCCTGAGGGAAGTTGTTTCAATGGTTAATTTCTCTCACGCTTAAAAACGTGCACCTTATTTTCAGTTTGAATTTATCTAGTTTCAACTTCCCACCATTAGATAAATAGTTATATGACTACTCTTGAATACAGATTGTTACTTAAACAACATTTACCATAATAAAGAGGAAAACATTTGATATAAGTTATTGTTCGGTAATACTTAGATGTGATTCTTTTTTTTCCTCTAGTAATGAGTGGAAGTTGGATTAAATTAGCCACAGTCATATTTTAAGATGGATTTTTTTTCCAATACCATACTTGAAAAATCACTTTGCATCTGCTTAAACCCACAAGAAGTGCACTTTGAGTTATCTGACATTTTTAAGGCAAAGTACTGGGATTGAAACCTCCAAGGTATTAGTTATTTATTGGTTACTTAAAATATTTAGGTAAATTTTGTTGCTTCATCTTATATTCACTGAAATAACATGAGTAATGATTAAATCTTCTGAAGTTTATATAGACAGAATCCATTTGTATTATGAGAATCTAAGACCTTGGGATACAGAGATTTAGGGGCCTCAAAATGCCACGTTCAGTGTTTGATGGGACACTATCATGTAAAATAATAATATTATGAAGGTTGGCCATGGCCCATCTGCCCTTAAATTATTCTAGCCACCATATGGAATTCCCTAAGAATTTAGTTTCCAATTTAATTAGTGTATTCCCAGTACCACCACATTTTACTAAAGAGAGAACCCAATCCCACACCCGCTGAAACCAATGGGAATTTACCCATGGAATCCAACAAATGCAGGATTTGCCCACCCTCTACAGACTCTCATTATTATTTTTTTTCTCAAATTACTTTAAGATATGGTTCTTGGTAATGTGTTTCATGTTTGATGGCTTTTTTCCTGCCTATTGGGATTAGTTTGCTTTTGCTATTTTCTGGACTGGACTTTCTGTTTAAATGTCAGTCCCATATTTGCATATTATTTGCATATTATTCTGAGACATCAAAAAAAATTGCAAGAATCAACTATTCAATTAATATAATAAAAACCTGTGGGAGACTTGATGATGACCCCCATAATGATGCTACTTAGTTTAACTTTTTAATATTATATTATGTTTGCTTTTGTGCTATGGACTTAAAAAAATCTCTTTCCACTCACTTTTCTTATGCACCTTTACTATATGTTAAAGAGCGTGTGAGTGGATGGACTGTGTTTTACACACACATGCACATGTACACAGACACGTTTTAATCTATTTATCATTTTATTATAATAGCATCTGTAATGTCCTGAGCAATTTGGTAGCGATTAGGAGAGTTTATGACTAAAACATATTCTTCTTATTTAAATGTCTGACATACCTACTATGTAAACAACAGGTCAAATTCCTAGTGTAACTTCAATGTTGTTAATGGAGTTATACGAGGGATAAGTTTGGCCCCACAAGTTGTTCTCACATACATTATGTAATTATCCTAACCAAATTGTATTTCAAACATTTTGCTTTCAGTGAAACAATTGCCCTCAATGAGTTTTTGTACACTCACCCAGAATGACTCCCAGACATACAATGATGGCAGCTTCCAGCCCCTTCTCTCATTCCTTTCCTACCCTCTCAAAAGAAAATGTGTAGGTACATCACAGAAAATAGTCATTTGGCCTCCCATTGTGTTTTTTTCCAACTGATTGACTCAATTGTCCCTTCATAGCCCATTTATCTTGTTGTGGCCATCTTTTAGATCACAGTGCTTTATGGAATACTTTGCCATCTCAATTAATTGTACACAGTTGATTATACATATACACATAGCTTACAGCAGACCTCCTGCTGCAGAGCAGTTTCTAACTTATGGCCCTGCTTTTTTAGCCAACATTTATATGATTATGGAAAGAGCAGAGTAAACACAAGTATTTACTGTGGCAATTCCTGTATCACTAGATAGAAATATACATCTTCTCAGACTTGCACAATGCCTATTACAAGCACAGCATTTAACTTATATGAATTGCCAGTCCATAGAAACAGTAATATTCAAGCTATCAATTTTATGACACTGCCTAAGGGAAAAAAAAGTTGCCATATATCATTCCACCCAAAATACAAAGGTCAAATGATATTAATTAATGCAGCTACATAATCCACTGGAGCTAAATGGGTATTCTGAAATAGCCCCTTGATTGAGAACTAATGCCTCATTAATCTTAAACATATCAACCTGAGAACATCAGTAAAGTCAAACAGAATAATGACCGACATTACTTCAAACACAACTTACCACTTGCAGCAATACATTTGTATTTTATAAACTATTCAGAAATACCCTGTGGCCTTACTATAACTAAATGGAATAGGGGGACAGAGCTGCACATATGCTACACTGACACATAAATACTTCATGCATATTGTGCAGAAAGGCATACAATGCTTTCTTGTGTTTCAAGTTACATACTGTAACTGTGCAAGGAAGGAAAACCTGATGGATCTATACAAATACAAGGAGAGTACAACAAAATGTCCTTCTACCTATCTATCAGCAAACCTATGGTTAGTTATCTTGTATACAAGAAGGAAGAGATGCAGCCTGGCAACAAAGACACTAGTTCAACATCTTGGGAATGATGTGTAATGCATTCATTTCAATTTAGAAAGGACAGCCCTCTTAGATCTATGGGTGCACCTAGGAAGGTAGAAGAGTAGCAACCAGGTGCATCAAAAATACTGTTTAGCCAAGATCTGTATGTGTAGTGGCAGTCACAGAATGTTTATCTGTACCTCGCAGCAAATTAAGACATTCAGCTCTACAAAAGATTATTTAATTGTGGTTCTTACACTTAAGCATGTTGCTGTGAACAGAAATTACTTATTGGCTACCTGTACCTTTTGGGTTCTGAGAAGTGGGCAGGCGAAAGTCTGCCCACTGCTGAAGGACCCCACTTCCCCATCCTAAGGGGAGGATCTACAGGACCTGGAAACCAACTGATTTTGGGGGACAACTAATGAAATAACAGGGACAGGAGTGTGGTCAGAGGGTCAAAAGAAGGGAGCCTGATGGGCCACAGAGCAGAGAACCCCAGACAGTGCCCACTGCTCCTCAAAGGCATCAAGGGAGCCAGTAGACACTGCCCAGAAGAACTCTGCCCAGATACGTGAACAGACAGAGGATCGGAAACAGGCCTGTCATAAACAGATAGTTAAGGGTTAATGCCTCTTTTACCTGTAAAGGGTTAAGAAGATCACCTAACCTAGCTGACACCTGACCAGAGGAACCAATGGGGGAACAAGATGTTTCAAAAGGAAGGAGGGACGTTTTTCCTTTGTTTAGAGTTTCAGTTTCAGCTGGAGTGAAGAAGATTAAGGAACCAGACTCTTATCAGAGTAGTAAGTTTTAGAAAGGGATAAATAGGTTTATGTTTATTTTCTTTGTAACTTGTCTTGGTACCATTAAGGGAATTATCAAATTTGGGTATTCTTGTGTGTATTAAAGTTTTTGCCCAGGGGAACATCCTCTGTGTTTTGAATCTGTTGTCTGTGAGAGTAGCTGGTATGCTAATCTCTCCCAGAGGGTTTTCTTTTACCTTTCTTTTCTTTAATTAAAAGCCTTTTTCTTAATATCTGTGATTTTTTCCTTGTTTTTAGATCCAAGGGGGTTGGATCCGTGTTCACCAGGAAATTGGTGAAGTCTCTCAAGACTACTCAGGGAAGAAAAGTAGTGCTTGAGGGTGGTGGCAGCGATACCAGATCTAAGCTGGTAATTAAGCTTAGAAGTGTCCATGCAGGTCCCCACATCTGTACCCTAAAGTTCAGAGTGGGGAAGGAACCTTGACAAGGCCCCACAGTCACAGGAGTCTCCATCGGCCAACCTCCTCTCCCTGGTTTTATAGATTGCTGTTTTAGCCAGGACCAGGAGGAGGTTGACCAGGAGGTCCCGTGACTTTGTGGGGCCATGGATCGGGAGTGCGTAGAGAAGGAGGTGAGGGGAAAAGTGCAGCCAGAAACGTAACAGGATATTCGTGAGGAGCTGGTACAGGAGCTGCAGTCTGGCACTCTCCAAGTAAATGTGCACCAGAGTCTCCCTCATGCCGCAGAAGGGGCAGGTGTCCGGGACAGGGGTAAACCACGCCAAATACACGCCCGTGCTCATGGCCCCATGAAGGAGCCGCCAGCTGATATCCCTGGTGGGCCTCAGGACCAGGAAGGAGTATAGGCTGACCCACCAGAGTACAAGCATCTATAGATGCTTCCGGAGATCAGTCAGGAAGCCTGGGGCCAGTTCAAGGGTGTTGAGCCGGTACCAGAGTATGGACAGGACTAGTTGATTGAGCACCAGTGCCCTCCCTCAAAGGGAGAGGCACCATAGTAGTCCTGTCCATTTCCGGAGCTGCTCCATCACCCTGCCCTGTAAACCATGCCAATTCTCCGGCTGAGACAGATGCATGGCAGAAAGGTAAACACCGAGACAGAGCAGCGGACCCACATTTCACCGGATGGCCTGAAGCGTGGGTGGGAGGGAGCTCGCTTGCCACCCATCCTCAACCACCAGGCCAGAGCTCATGACCCCAGTTGACCTGGGCAGAGGAGGCTGCTGAGTACACAATCTGGCAAGCCTCCACCTGCGCCAAGTCACACGGGTCCTGGACCACGAGGAGCACATTGTCGGCATACGCCGACAGGACCAGCCACAGCTCCAGCTCTCGAAGCACCAACCCGGTCAATCTCCTGTGGAGGAGACAAAGGAAGGGCTCAATTGCCAGAGCATACAACTGGCCCGAGAGGGGGCACCCCTGTCGTACTCCTTGCCCGAATCTGACCAGCTCAGTCAGGGTCCAGTTGAGCCTGACTAGACACTCTGCAGAAGCGTACAGCACCTGGAGAAAACCCACAAACTGGGATCTGAAGCCCAACGCTCGCAGAGTGCCCAGGAGATACCCATGGTCCACCCCGTTGAACGCCTTCTCCTGATCCAGGGACAGGAGGGTGAATGACAGACCAACCCTACACCCAAGCTCCAAGAGATCCCAGACCAGATACAGGTTATCAAAGATGGTACGGCCCAGGATGGTGTAGGTCTGGTCTGGGTGGATCATGTCCTCCAGCATGGACCCCAGCCGCAGAGAGATGGTCTTTGCTACAATTTTGTAATACATGCTGAGGAGCGAGATGGGACCCCAATTCTGTAAGTCATGGAGGTCCCCCTTCTTCGGCAACAAGGTGAGCACAGCTCACCTGCATGAGAGAGGGAGGACCCCGCTCTGCAAGGACTCAGCCCAGACAGTGACTAGGTCCAGGCCGAGAACATCTCAGAACAGGCGGTAGAACTCCACGGTCAGCCCCTCCATGCCCGGACATTTATAGATGGGCATGTGGCAGAGGGCTTCTAAGAACTCGGCCAGAGAGAGAGGCAGCTCTAGCCAGTTTCGGTCGCCCGTGCTCACTGTTAGGAGTCCGTCCCAGAGCACTCTGCAAGCGGTAGGAACGGATGGATCCAGGGAGAAAAGGTTTGCGTAGAAGGTCCTAGCCCTCTCACACATTTCCGCCGGATCCGTGAGGGAGGTGCCGTCCTCTGCCAGAAGGCAGGAGACATGCTTCTTGGCCCCTCTCTTTTTCTCCAAGGCGTAGAAGAAGCGGGAGTCACGTTCCATCTCCTGAAGGAGGCGGATGCAGGATGGAACAAAAGCACCCCAGGCCCCATGGTCTTCGAGGGCCTGAAGCTCCTGCCACTTCCCCCAGCACGCTCCACAAAGGGATGGATCCTCAGGGCTGGTGGCCAGATGCCCCTCTAGCTCTAAGACCTTCTGTTCCAACTGCCCTATCGCCACATTCCTCCGTCGGCTAGCACCCCGGGTGTTGTTGAAATGCCGATAGGCCGGCCCTGGCTTCTCTGCACAGAGAGAGGCTGTCACAGTGACCAGATGGTGATCTGAAAAAGGGTCTGCCCAGATGTTGGAGGAGTGGGCCCATGAAAGGTGGAAGCATGACAAGTAGATGCAGTCCAACCGGGAGTGGCACGACTGATGGACTTCCACCCGGACATAGATAAATGTTGAGACATCGTCTGGGTGGTGGACGTCAGACGTCCACCAGGGAGTGATGTTTGACAATCTCCTGGAGGACGTCCGCGGCAGCCGGGCTCTGCTCAGTCCCTGAGTGGTCCCTCTCCTAGAGGGTGGCATTAAAGTCTCCACTCAGGGCCAGGCACTCTCAAGGATCCAAGGAGCTGAGGAAGGCGGACACCTGCTGATAAAAACACAGCCACTCCGGTCCCAATGTCATGGCATAGACGTTAATGAGGTTGACCACAAGCCCCTCCATACGGACCCGGAGGTGCAAGCGAACGGCACAGCCTCAGTGACTTCCAGGATCTCGGGCTGTAGGTCAAGGGCGAACAGGTTAGCCACTCCAGCCATATGAACTGTGAGATGGCTAAAGTAGATCCTGTCCGCCCACTCCAGCTGCCAGCTGTCTTTGGTGGCCGGATCTGTTTGGGTCTCCTGCAGGAAAACCACAGAGTGCCCCCACTCCCAAAGGAAGGAGAGCACCTGGCACCCATCCTACAGCCCCAGGTGTTCAATGTTGCAAAGATGATAGGTGCCATGAGGAGGGCTGGGGGGATCCTCGATGGCAGGGATGCTCACAGCCCCCATTGGGCTGCACAGCAAACCGTGACCCATCCCAAAGGTGAGCAAGGAGTCATGGAAGCTGCGGATCCACTGGTAAGCTGCGGCACTCTGCTTTCCGGTCCTTTTACCCTCCCCCATGAGGGCCCTCATGGCCTGGAGGATTTGATGGAGAGCAAGTTGCACCTTATTGCAGGAGCCATGGACATCTTCCAGAAACTCCCGCAGATCTTCTCACAGTATATGGGGAGGTGGGGTCACTGGCCCCCGGTCATCCTCCGGTGGGGCCCCGGCACAGCCCTGCGGCTCACTGAGACAGGCAGGCAAGGGACGGACCCTCAATGTGGCACCCGATGGGCCGGTGCCACACGGCCTGCCTCAGACCCTGGTTCAGTGGGGGGCAGCGGAGGGAAGACTGCAGCCCCTAGTGGGTCGGGACAGGGAAACACAAAGGCTGCTCCCTGGGGGTCATTCTTCAGGAAAGGGAAAGGGATGGCCCCAGGGGCAGCAATAGCGTCACAGGAGGTGGAGGGGATAGGGACACAGTCAGGAGTAGGGACAGGGCAAAGGTCAGGAGTACGGTCAAGGAGAGGTACAAAGGCAGGATCCTGGCCTCCAGTAGCTGGACGGCTGGGATGTGGCTCCTCTCCGTCGGGCTCAGGGGGCTGAGGGGTGGGGAGGGGGTCCCCAGTGATGCTGGACTCAGGCTCAATGGCAGGTGTGACAGCCACAGCATCAGGAGGTGGACAATCTTCAGTGGGGCCCTTGCCCGGGAAGGAAGTCGGTTGCCCCACGCCAATGAGGGATACCCCTGATAACTCGAGTCCCAGTCGTGAGGCACTGGCTGTCGCCTCAACAGGCTCGGCATCCATCAGCGGAGTACCACCTGTGGCCGGGCAGGTCGAAGAGTACAGGGGAGCGGAAGTGGTGGTTATGGGGAGGGAGCTCAAGGAAGGGGGAGCTGGAGTGAGGTTCCTCAGGTCAAGGCCCACTGGCAGAGGGTTGTCCTCCCCTGGGTGACCGGGTCTGACCCAGGGCCTCAATCTCCTCATAGATGGGGGGGAAGGGGAAATCACCTCCTGCCACCCCGGGGCCCTCCCCACCAGCACATGGGGTGACGCTTGTTTTGGGGCTTGTAGGGGCATCAGATGGTAAGGGGGCAGGAGGGGCACCATCAGAGGGAAGGGCTCCAGTGCAGGGGCGGCACTTCTCTACGGTGCTGCCACCTCTTCCCGAGCCAGCAATGGTGGATGGAACGCACCCGTGGGCAAGGCGGAAGGCTCAGCAGTGATGCCCCCCTTCCTGGTTTTCTGG
Source organism: Chelonoidis abingdonii (assembly GCF_003597395.2). NCBI lineage: Eukaryota > Metazoa > Chordata > Testudines > Testudinidae > Chelonoidis > Chelonoidis abingdonii. Next base: position 28,670,534 of record NC_133777.1, read on the forward strand.
GGGCCCTCCGCATCAGATGGCAGTAGCAGAGCTTGAGCCTTCTGCGTGCCTCACTTTCCCTGTACTAGGGTCCAGCCCTCCATGGCATTGTCTGCAGGCTGGTTAACAGGGGTTGGGTCAGGGGGCAGGGATGATGACTTGGGGAGATAATGGTGGGGCAGCATGAGGGGGGGCGGATTCCCCCTGGGGAAGGCCCTCTCCCATGCCCGGCAATACCCCCACTGCACCCTCCTCTATGGGCCCCACCACAGTGCATGCAGCGGAGGCGGGGCTCTCCCTCTCATCTGGGCATGCTGGGGGAGATACCCCTTAGGCCTGAGTGGGAGCAGTGGTGGGCTGGAAGGAGGAGGGGCGGCTCTGGGTGCCGGGCAATCAAGGGCACCGGCGATGGCAGGGTCAGCGCCCTACCAGGGTTTGGGAGTCCCAGGCGCTCCTCTGTGCCGGGCCAAAAGGCAGTCCCTCCGGAAGTGCCCCATCACCCGGCAGAGGTAGCACCGGGTCTCCCCCATGGAAAAATGCACCCAGTAATGGGCCCTCTGGTAGAGGACCAGGAAAACCCCCTTGAGCGTCTCTTCACCACGCACTGCCAGTGGCAGTTGAAGCTGCACCTGCTGGTGGAACAAGAGGACGTGACTGAGGGCAGGGTCTTTGCAGCCCAGCGAGAGAGGGCTGATGATGGAGATTGGTTTCCCCAAGGCAGAGATGGTGGGCAGCAGGGCAGCACTGGGGAGCAAAGGAGGACTAGAGGTCAGGACTACACGGACACCCAGGTCCTCCAGCAGCTCCAGGGAGATGAACACGTCTCCCACTGCCAGGCCCTTCTCCACCACCTCCTGGGCGGTGGCCTCCGAGGCAAGGAGGAAGACGACCTTGCCATACATTTGGGAGGCCGCCACAATGGTCATGAGCCCCACCACTCTCGCCAACACCTGCACCTAGGTCTCCACGTGGGGTGAGGAGGCAACAGATCCCATGCTTCCTGGTCAAGGTGGGGAAGGGGCCCCGGCTGCTAGAGATGGTAACAGAGGCGGTGGCTGGGAGAGCTAACGCAGTAGTTGGCAGGGGGGCCGCCACCACCTGGGCATACGCTCTGGGGGCCAGAGGGGGGGCGCCCGCGGTGCTGGTAGAGGGAACAGCAGGGAGGGACGACGTGGCCTATGGCGGGGCCGTGGCCATGGAGGGCCTAGTCTTCTTGGTGGGGTTCTTTCCCTTCTTTTTGCCCTGGCCTTTTCTGCTGACTGGGGGGGCTCCCCCAGAATCGGAGAGGGTGAGGGACGTGGCAGCTCCCTCGCCCGCCACTGCCAGCGCCCCTCCGGGGGCGATAGCAGGTGATGCGGCAGCGGCGGTTGAGGTAAAGGCCGGGCGGTGAGGTCTTGGAGGGCGCAGACGGGGAAGGGGGGTGGGGTCTGCCCCAGAGATCCCACCCGACGTGGCTCCCGCCATGATGAGCAGGGAGGGAGCGGGAAAACACCGGAGAAAGGGTGGGGAAGGGGAAGCAGGTCAACCACTCCTCCCCGCTAGGCTGCAGGCAGGGGAGAAGTGCAGGCAGGGCAGAAGGGTGCTGAAATGGGGGGGCAGAGAAGGGGGCTATCAAGGACTTGTGGCGGGGGTTCAGTCACCGACGCAGGATGGAAGTCCGGCTCCTTTAGCTGCACTAGGGGAGGGAATGTTACATCATCATCAGGAGGGTGCACTGATGAACCAGAACCAGGAGGGGGCACAAGCACATGGGAGGGGGCATGGGCACATGACGGGAGGGGCCAATCAGAGCAAGGATGGCCTCAAAGGAAGGGGAGCAACCAGGCTGGGAGTGGGGCGGAGGAACTAAGGGGTTGGCTTCAGGGTTGGGATGGGACAAACAAACAAAGCTGCAGAGGGAGATGGGCAGGGCAGGCAAACAAACTGAAGCTGGGGAGGGGCAAAAGGCCGCAAGGGACAAATGGGGTAGGCAGCAAGGGGCAAAGCTGGGGGGCCCGTTGCAAAGGGGAGGGGGTCAGGCCGGGGGGGAGGGGTACGTGCGCCCACGAGCGCTTGCACAAAAGTCAGTGTTTGGGCTGGCTGCTGCTGCAGGCCCAAAAAGGTGGAAATAGGGCATGGCAGGCCAGGAGAGCAGCTGAGTCCTAGAGGCAGGAGATGAGGTAGATGGGAATTAGCCAGTGGGGGTGGTGGAAGGGGCAGCGGTGGTGGTGGGGGTTGGGGGGGACACAGATGGACCAGGGGGCAGGCTCCACGCCACAGCCCCTGTGTCCCTACAGACACAGTCTAGACCCCCACCACAAGAGCACAGTTTGAAAATTACTCAGTTCTTGGTGGCTCCTTCCACAGTGGTCTGCAAAATCCCTGCATGCTTCCCCAACAGCAGAAGGTCCTTGTAGTCTTCCCCTCCTCTAGGCTCCAGCAGCTCCCCGGACAGCAAGGACAGCAGCAGCAGCTCCAGCAACTCTGGTGGCCAGGCAGGAAGGACTTCTCACAAGTAGTGTAGGTAGTGGTGGGGTCCTGGCTTCTCCTTCCAGCTGGCAAGGCCCCCCACCCCTCGCTCAGCAGTGGCAGCAGCAGTCCAAGGAGGGGACTCCAGCCAGCAGCAGCAGCCCAAGGGAGGGAGGAAGAGCTCCAGCCAGCAGGGCAGCTGGGGAGGAGGGAAAGCTCCAGCCCCCAAGGTGTCCTGAGGACACTAAGCACTCCCTTTAGTGGGGTAATCATCCGCTCCTGCCCTGAAGGGGTTAAAACAGCCCTGGGAAAGGGCTCTTCTGGGGAGCCAATAAGGTAGGCTGACTGGGGAAGCAGCCACAGCTGGGACTGAGTCCCAATCAGGCCATGGTTGGCCCTACAAAAGGGCTGTGAGGCAGATGCTGAGAGAGTCTCTTTTTCTTGCTGGAGAGAGGACGACTGGGCTGCCTGTGAGCTGAGAAGGGTACTGGGAATAGAGCAGGGCTTGGGGAGAGGCAAGAGGAACTGGGGAGCTCCAGCCTGAAAAACCCCCAGGCTGCAGGCCTTGATGAAGGCCCAGAGCAGGTACTGGGGTTGTAGAGGGGATGTCTAGGATGTCTAGGAATAGGCAGAGGCAGCTGTTCCAACCCCCCTTGCCAATGATGAGTGGTTTACAGACTCAAGTGAGCAGGGGCTAGATGGTGACTGGCAGTAGACACTGTGGCAAGGCAGTTCCCCTGTGGGGAGAGACCCAGATTGTGGGTTACTGCTGGGGCAGAACTCCTGGGCAAAGGGCACTGGGGTCCGGGAGGGACACAGGGGCCAGCAGCAGGTGAGACATCAGCCGGCAGAGGACGCTCCAGAGCTGGAAAAGAGCTAATTCCCTGGACAACCAGCAGGAGGCACCACGCCAGTGAGTTGTCACCCCACCACACTACCCCTCAACTTAGAACCATTTGGGGCGCTTCATCATATATCGGGGTGGGCAAACTATGGCCCGCGGGCCAGATCCAGCCGATCAGCCATTCTAAGCTGGCCCTCGAGCTCCCACTGGGGAGCGAGATCTAGGGCTTGCCCCGCTTCGCTGCTTCAGCTGGGGAGCAGTGTTGGTGGCCACTCCACATGGCTCCCAGAAACAGCCACGTGGCCCTGCCCTGGCACTCCAGCCGGGGAGCAGTGTCGGGGCTGCTCCATGTGACTCCTGGAAGCCACGGCACAGCCCCCCTCTGACACGCCAATGGGAGCTGAAAGGGCGGTGCCTGTGGACAGGGCAGCGTGCAGAGTCACCTGGCTGTGACTCCATGTAGGAGCCAAAGAATGGACATGCCACTGCTTCTGGGAGCCTCTTGAGGTAAGCGCTGCCTGGAACCTATACCACTGAGCCTTTCCCCGTGCCCCAACCCCCTTCCCCAGCCCTGATCCCCCTCCTGCCCTCTGAACCCCTTGATCCCAGCCTGGAGCACCCTCCTGAACCCCAACCCCTGATCCCTAGCCCCAACCTAGAGCCTGCACCTTTTCCCACACCCCACTCCCATGCCCCAACCTCAATCCCCCTCCCGCACCTTGAACTCCTCATTTCTGGCCCCACCCCAGAGCTTGCAACCCCAACCCCAACCTGAGCCCTCACCCCCTCCTGCACTCCAACCCCAATTTTCTGTGCATTCATGGCTCACCATACAATTTCTATTCCTAGATGTGGCCCTCGGGCCAAAAACTTTGCCCACCCCGATATATACTGTATGTAGCCTTTTCACCCTGGTCATAATCCAAACACCACTGGTGTCAATAGCAAGACTTGTATTGACTTCAGTGGTTAGACTCAGTTCTCTAAAAAGGCCTAAAAAGTTAGGAGGCAATTTCACAGCTTTAATGGTCAACTTATATGCATGCCAAATATTAAAAACAAATATTCATATAATGGCTGCCAAACTGGAGACTAAACCAGAAACCTCTCTAATTGAAAGCATGAGTCTCAACAGCTTGAGATAAAAAGCAAATGACTGTACTTGGGGGCTAACAGATCGCATCGTCTGTGGATCAAACAAAAAGGTGGTCACAATACACACTGACCAGTGGGCTATTCTTGCACAAGGTATACTGATGTCCAGCTATGGCATAAACATTTTGCAAACGACATAGCTCAGGACATTAGAGACACAAGGTGGCTGAGGTAATATCTTTTATTGGACCAACTTCTCTAGTGAGAGAGACAATTTTAGAGCTTACACAGAGCTCTTCTTCAGATCTGGGAGACTTACTCAGAGTGCCACAAGTAAATACAAGACAGAACAGATAATTTAGCGTAAGTAAAAAGAACAGGAGTACTTGTGGCACCTTAGAGACTAACAAATTTATTTGAGCATAAGCTTTTGTGGGCTACAGCCCACTTCTTCGGATGCATAGAATGGAACACACAGAAGATATTTATACATACAGAGAACATGAAAAGGTGGGAGTAGCCATACGAAGTGTAAGAGGCCAATCAATTGAGATGAGCTGTCAGCAGTAGAGAGAAAAAAAGCTTTGACTTGATAATCGAGATGACCCATAGAAGGTGTGAGGAGAATTTAACATAGGGAAATAGATTCAGTTAGAGTAATGACCCTACCATTCCCAGTCTCTGCTCAAACCTAAGTTAGTTGTATCTAATTTGCATATTAATTCAAGTTCAGCAGTAGTTCAGCATAAGTAGTTAATAGATTTCAAGAGATCATTCAAGGTGAAGTCTGAAATGGCTACAACACTACTGTATATCTCAGGCCAGTCAGACACATCTGCTGAGTACTGCAATTCAACATCTGCCCTCTTCCCAGTTGTCAGAAGTAGAGACTGTAAACCTAGTCACACTGGATTGCTTTTCTTTAGTCCATTATAGCAGATATCTCATTAGGTCTTGCCTGATGATTCTTTTTCCTTCTGTTTCTCATGAACTTATATCGTAGCACAACATGGGTATAGAACCAGAACATTAATAAAATGTTTGGTCATATGAAAATGTTCTCTTCTTTCTAGAATGGCACAGGAAGAAGTGCAGTAAGTCTTTTTTGTGCCACTGTCTTCTGAGAAACTGCTTTCATGTTTTCTGTAGGGCCCTCTGCATTCCAAGTCAGAGAGCTCTGGAACAAGCAGAATTTAACAGAGCATGCAACTAAGTGATCACACATTTGTGTTTGAGTTTATTAGATTATGAGATCTATGCATTAATCTGAATGTGTAATTAGATGATACACCTGTGCAATCATCAAAGACCTGGCCTTCTCTCACCCCCGCCTGAACGTGAGAATAATTTTTTTAAAAATGTTAAGGCATTAAGGCTGACACACACAAATACATAATTCCTTTTTGTCCTTTATGTACACTTCCACCTTAAACTCCCCATATTCATCCCCCCTTTACATACACTGTAACCCCTTCCTTTCATACATACATATGATACTTTTATAGCTAACATGCAGTGTGGTGTTTTTTATTTTCTTCTCACAACTTGGAGTTGTACTTTCTCTCCTTTATATGCTACTGTACTTTGTATTCTAGCTTCAAAAGGAGCAGCAGCAAAGAGAAGGTGATCGGGGGCAAGACCTAATGCCCATTAAAATTAACAGAAGTCTTTCCATTGACTTCTATGGTAATTGGGCCAGGCCCCAGGACTGGTAAATGATTGAAGACAAGATGAAAAATAATCAGAAATACGCAAGTTTATAGTTTGGTATCAAAATGAAAGGTAAATTATAACCATCCTGGAGGTGGCATAGACTTTGGTTCTATTCCCTCTTTTGGCTTGAACTTGTGACGCTCCCCGGGTTACGCAAACCTGACTTACGCAAACCTGCACTTACGGAAAAGTTCCTCATGAATATTTTGTTACGCTTCTGGCTGCACTTTTCCCCTCACCTCCTTATCTATGCACTCCCCATCCGTGGCCCCACAAAGCCACAGGACCTCCTGGTCAACGTCCTCCTAGTCCTGGCTAAAATGGCCATCTATGCAACCAGGGAGAAGAGGTTGGCTGATGGGGTCTCCTGTGACTGTGGGGCCTATTTCCGATCCTCCATCTCCTCACACATCTGGACAGAGTTCCTTTGGGCGGCATCCGCTGGCTCCCTTGATGCCTTTGAGGAGCAGTGGGGGTTGTCCGGGGTTCTCTGCTCGGTGTCCCTGTCAGCTTCCCTTCGTTTGACCCTCACTCCCATCCCTGTTATCTCATTAGTTGTCCCCCAGAATTATTTGGTTTCAAGGCCCTGTGGATCCTCTCATTAGACTGGGGGGAGGTCCTTTAGCAGTGAGTGGGCTCCTCCCGCCCACTTCCTGGTTCCCAATAGGAACATTCTCCTATAGCCATCTGGCCTGACCCTGGCACAATAGGCACAGGAGTTTCACATCCATGTGAGATGTGCTCAAAGTGGGTGCATGGAAAAAGTCTTACTTTAAAGGCATTAGTCACACAATTACTGAGTTTTTGTCCGCAAACTAGGTACTTGCACAGGGAATAAACAAATTTGTGCATACGGGCATGAATCATACAGGGGTGCTGGAACAATTTTTATAGTGGAGGTGCTGAGAGTCATTGAACCAAACTTAACCCTGTATATAATGGAATCCACTTCAAACCAGAGGGTGTGGCAGCACCCCTAGTTCCAGCACCTTTGGTATCACAATTACTGAATGCACAACTTAGGAACACACATTGAAGTTCAAACTGCACATCTATCTTCTTTAAAAAGACAAAACAACAAATGGATACTTAGGATTATGAATATCATATATTACCTGCTCAGGCAGAGAATGTTTGCTGGCAGTGAAACCAAAGCACTTGCATATTTTCTAATATTAAATTGTATAAATAATCGTTGAGCACAGATGCAAGAGAAGACCATTGTAACTCCACACAACAGCATACTAGCAAGACTATGGGGCACTCTTCCTATTCTGCTCTATCATGGATAAGGAAACTCTTAATGAACATTCAAGGGTAAAGATATGCTATATGTTTAAGAAATATAACATATTTCAGGGATTTGATTCATGACATTACTTATGCCTTTACATATGTTTTATATACAAGGGAAAAAGAGATGGGATTTTTCTGTTCGTAGTATTTGATATGCAAAAATAAAAAGATTAACAGAAACAAATCCAATTTTATCTACATGTACATTTGATTCAGCCATACTCAGACACAGAAATATATTAAATATTAATTTCTAATTTTCTTGAGAGGTTAAGAAATAAAGGAATAATTTGGAAACTGTATCCTATGCCTACTTATCATAGCCAGAATAAAGTGTAGTATCTATCCTTTCCTAAAACTTTTACACAGTCTGTGGGTCTGATTCTGATCTCAGATTACACAATTGTAATAGAAATAAAAAGTTCATGTAATAAATATATTTTGTAATAAGTACTGGGAGTTACAGGATTTAGTCCAGAATGTGCGAATGCACAGAGTAGCCCTGTGGAATCCAAAGAGAAGGTTTGAAGCATTGTTTGTAACTCTGTTAGATATCTATAAAATCACCAGTCACTATAGTATCTTGGCTCAGTTCAGGTACTCTAATATAGTGTTTTTAATTTTATTGTAGGAAAATTGAGCTATACCATAGAACAAGAATTTACTGCAAGGAGCCATGTAGAATTCTCTGATGTCTAACTTGCAGTGCCTCTGTGCATGCACACAGTGCAGAATCTGTTTAACTGTCTCCAAAATAGGCTATTCAGAATTTTTAGTTCAACCCTCAAAATTCAACTAGTTAATGTTTGTATTCAGATGAAAACCAATTTTAAAAGTTATTCTTAAACAGAGTGAGAAACAATATCATGTGACTTGCAAGCAAAACTAGCCAACAAGTCATGACCTGTGCTATCCCCCAGCTTCTTAACAGTGCGTTGGAGTGTGGCAGACATCCTAAGAGGTCCCGTTCTTCCTCCAGGGTAGACCGTGCAGCCTGAGAGCCTCCAAGGCTGAGTCTATGGCTTCCACATGCCTGCCTCACACAGTTTGTTCTGCCTAGTGAGTCTGACTGACAAACTCCGGTCCGAGACTTGCACACACTTCAGAGACTCAGGCAAGAAAAAAAGGATAAGATATAGTCCATCTGGCCAAGTCAGAGCAATCCGCCAACAAGCTGCTATGAAATCCATTTCAAGCTCTTTCTTTCTGTCCCCTTTTCCAGTTCAAAGTGACCACTGTCTCCCTTCTGAGGGCAGCACTTAAGCCTGCCACATGCCACCTCTCTCTTTGTTCTGGAGCAGGGTCCTTGGCTGTGCTTCCCTGCTGAGAGGTAGGGAAAATCTCCTTCCTCTTGGTTATCGTTTGTTAGGTGTCAATGCCCAGGCCATTGGGAGTTTCCAGGTATATTTTTCAGATTCTTCACTGTTAGAGATAGATTTTAATGGGCCTATTCATTCCAACAGAGGCAGCAAAGTGACACACACCTTATTTCTTCTGTTCTGTCTCCATAGAAGCCTTAAACCTTTTGCTCCCACTGGGTAGCAATGCAAAGTACAGACAGGCACATATAGCATTAAAAAAATATTACAAAATATTCCCACTTCATCGCAACAATGTACAGATCAAGTATGATTATAGGAGATTATTCAGAGTGTATTTTTGAATAATGAATATGTTTGAGGAAAATCTAAGTTGCTCATAGACAATTCAAGAACAGCAACACAGGCAAAATTCATCAGTTACTCAGTACTAATTATTTGCTTTTTCTACTTAGAACAGTAGTACAGTTTTTACATCTAGCTGGCTTATTCCTTGTATCTAGGGTGATCAGATGTCCCGATTTTATAGGGACAGTCCCGATTTTGGGGTCTTTTTCTTATATAGGCTCCTATTACCCCCCGCCCCCTGTTCCGATTTTTCACACTTGCTATCTGGTCACCCTACTTGTATCCTTTGAATCAAGTGGAAATGTTGCCATTAATTTCAATGGAATCAAGGTTGAACCCAGGATGTTTTACATTAGGTTGCATCACAATGAAGAACTATGATAAATAGTAGCGGCTTTTCAGGGCCCCCACGATCATGGTACACAGTTTTTCTAGTCAAGGAGAGTGTCACTAAATTAGACAGTGGACTAGGATTACTCCAGTGGAAACTAGGATCCAGGAGATTTCCTCCTCATCTCAGGAGAGAGGGACATGGATTCCCTAAAGGTAGCTTCACTTTGCTGCTAATGAAGAGATCTCTAAACAGAAGCTAGTCTCTAAAGAGGGCTGCCAGGGGAATCAATTTTCTTTTCTCCAGGAGCTTGGAGAATCTATTATGGCATTTCCTGGATATCAAATTCCATATGATACATGTTATTTTGTTTGCTCTTTGGTTTATGTGAGTAGTCAGCCCAGACATATTGGGTGGCCTCAGGGTCGGAATTTTGACAGCTGGGTTCATTTTTGTTTCACTGATCTCTAAACCAAAGTTTAGAAATTCTAAATGAAAGTTCTCTAAGGAAGAGGAGTTTTTGTTTATGTTTTTAAATTTTGTGTCAGAAGATTCTCTAGTGATTTCTACATACACAGGTCAAGGGGGGAGGCTGAAATTAGGACCCATTCACACCAAGATAACAACATATAGAACTTCAGTTTGTCAGCAGGTGACTCATTAGTAGATTGCATTATTTTAATATAACACATGACTCATTGTATTGTTTTCTTTCATATTTGACATTTAAATGTTCTCCATTGATTTCTTGCATGATTCATACATTGTTATAAACCTGCCACTAGTTCTACTGAATTTTGAGACAGTAATAAGTTTTGACTTATATCTTGCCATGGAGAAATAATAATATATTTTGGTCCAAGTTAATTAATTTAGCTTAATGAAAATAATAAAGAAAATAACAAAAGCAAAATCTATATGGATAGCATACAGTTTGGAAGAGAAAGTATATTTTGTGTTTTGCTTCTACAGCATTTCTCAGAACAAAATGGCTATTGTCTCTTGACCACATGCAGAATTCTTAGAAATGTCAACAGTGCAGTACCCAAAAAACAAAGTGTCATGAATACATATATATATATGTATACACACATGCGCACACCCTATAGTGAGGATACAATGTGGGTGGCCTTAATTACCTGGACTCTGTGGACTTGGTCCATTTTGAAAGGTTCCAAGTTTTCAGCTGAGAAAGACCTAAACTGGGAAGTCCTGTTGTAGTAATTAGGCCTACAAAAATACCCTAACTGAAAGATCAACTGAGAGAAGTGAGTAAAAGTTCATAAAATGTCACAATAACTGTGAATGATTATCTTTGAGAACTCACAGAGGATGTTCAGAGTTCCAGGGGACTGGAGAAAAGCAAACAAAGTATCTATGTTTAAAAAGGGGAACAAAAAGGATCTGGGAAATTATAGAGCAGATAGCCTAAATTCGGTACCTAGAAAGATACTGGGACAAATCATTAAACAACCAACCACCAAGACAATAATAGGGTTGTAAGGAATAACCAGCATTAATTTATCAAGAACAAATTATACCAAACCTAACTAATTTCCTTCTTTGAAAGGGTAACTGGCCAATGGAGAGGGGGAAGCTATAGATGTGATATATCTTGATTCTAGTAAGGCTTTTGATGCAGTTCCACACGATATTCTCATAAGCAAACTATGGAAATGTCAAGATGAAATTACTATAAGGTGTATGCACAACTGATTGAAAGATTGTACCTGAGAGAAATCATCAATGGTTCACTATCAGATTGGGTGAGGGGAACATACTAGTGGGGGTCTGTCCTGGGTCTGGTCCTATTTAATATTTTCATTAATGACTTGAAGAATGGAGTGAATTTTGAGATGACAGCAAGCTGGGAGGGGCTGCGAGCACTTTGGGGGACAGGATTTGAATTCAGAAGGACTTTGACAAATTGAAGAATTGGTTTGAAATCAAGCAGATGAAATCCAGTAATGACTAGTAAATCAATGGTACACTCACACCTTGACTACTGCATGCAGTTCTGGTCGCTCCATCTCAAAAAAGATATTAGAATTAGAAAAAGTTCAGAGAGGCAAAAAAAACCTATTATCGTATGGAACAGCTTCCATATGAGGAGAGATTAAAAAGACTGGGCCTGTTCATCTTAGGAAAAAAAGAGATGACTAAGGGGGGATGTGACTGAGGAGTATAAAATCATAAACAGTGTGGAGAAAGTGAATAAGGAAGCCTTCTTTACCCTTCAATTAACAGAAGACCCAGCAGTCACCCAATTAAATTAATAGGGAGCAGGTTTAAAACAAATAAAAGGAAGTACTTCTTCATACAACACACAATCAACTTGTGGAACTCGTTGCCAGGGGATGTTGTGAAGGCCAACATTATAACTGGTATCAAAAAAGAATTAGATAAGTTCACGGAGGATAGATCCATCAATGGCTATTAGCCAAGGTGGTCATGGATGTAACCCCATGTTCTGCACGTTCCTAAACCTCTAACTGCCAGATGCTGGGACTGGACAACAGGGGATGGATCATTTGATAATTGCCCTGTTCTATTCATTTTCTCTGAAAACCATTTGGCAATGGCCACTGTTGGAAGGCAGGATATTGGGCTATTTTGGCTATTGGTCTAACCCACTCTGGCCTTTCCTATGTTCTTAAGAGCAAAGTACTACATTTAGGAAGAAGGAGCCAAATGTACAACTACAAAATGGGAAAGAACTGGCTAGGTGGTAGTACTGCAGAAAAGGATGTAGGATTACAAATTGAATATTACCCATGTGATGCATTGTGTAAAAGGCTAACCTCATTCTGGGGTGTACAAACAGGAGTGTCTTATGTAAGACCTGGAAGATAACTGTCCCTGCTCTACTTGGCACTGGTACAGACTCACCTGGAGTGCTGGGTCCACTTCTGGTAACAAAACATGGACAAATTGGAGAGTCCAAGGAGAACAATAAAAATGATGCCTTTTTTAAAAAATCTTTTATGTTTAGTCTTGAGAAAAGATGCCTGAGGGGGTCCTGGTAACAGTCTTCAAATATGTTAAACAGTGGTGTAAAGGGGACTGGCATCAATTGTTCTCCATGTCCACTGAAGCTAGGACAAGAAGTAATGGACTTCATCTGCAGCAAGGGAGATTTAGATTAGATATTATGAAAGGCTTTCTAACTCTGAAGATAATTAAGCATTGGAATAGATATCAGAAACTGGGACGTGGGAAGTCATTTCTAGAGGTCAGAGCTGGTGTCAGAGGTTGGATGCCAGATTACTGTGTGACAGTGCATCCCATAAGGCTTTATGGAAATATGCTTATGAATGTGTATATGACATAACTGGAATGTGTTTTATGCTACATATGCCATGTAACATATCTCTGTAAATGTTATAATCTACTGAATCTATTCATCCTATGTGTATGCATGTCTATCATTTTTGTGTTTGAAGTCATGAATATTGCTGTGTACTTGCTTGATTTCTAAGTAGCCTTAGTAAAGCATCTGGTCAGCTTCTTGAGAAAGAAATGTGCAAGTTAAGTGCCCAGTCAAGAATCACTTAATGGACAATGGATCTTGGAAGGCTCCAATCCACATAAGAAGTCTACTTGAGAACGTTCAAGGCAGCATGTGAGCCATGGCTGCTACCTGTAAGTTCTGAGTCATGCATGGACATATGACTTGCCCATGTGACTCCAAAACTCCATCTTGGAGCTGAACTTTGCATAGGAGAGAGGAAGGGGTCTCCACCCACAAAAGAAAGTCTATTTAAATCCCTGGGAGGCCCCTCCATTTTGTCATCAGCTGATTCAAGAGATAGCGTCTCCACCCCCAAAGGATACCTGAAAAACTGGAACAAAGGACAGTAACCACTGGGGGTGTGACTGTGAGTGATTGCTGGACCCAGACTAGAAGGAGACTAGTCTGTAAAATGAGGCTTACTGGAACACCTCTAAGGGTGAGGTTTTATCTGCATTCAGTTTTCTTACTGTATTATACATAGACTTGTGTGTTCTATTTTATTTTGCTTTTTAATTCACTTTGTTCTGTCTGTTACTACTTGGAACCACTTAAATCCTAATTTCTGTATTTAATAAAATCACATTTTACTTAATTAATACCTGGGGGGTGGGGCAAATAGCTGTGTATATGTCTTTATCAGTGTTATAGAGGGCAAAACATTTACGAGTTTAACCGTTATACAGGGTAAAATGGATTTATTTGGGGTTTGGTCCCCATTGGGAGTTTGGCATCTGAGTGTTAAAGACAAGAACACTTCTTAAGCTGCTTTCAATTAAGCCTACAGCTGTTAGGGGACGTGGTTCAGACCTGGGTTTGGGTTTGCAGCAGGCTAGCAGGTCTGGCTCAAACCAGGCAAGGCCCTGAGGTCCCAGGCTGCCAGGGTAGGAAAGCAGGGGCAGAAGTAGTCTTAGCACATCAGTTGGCAGTTCCCAAGGGGGCTTCTGTGATCCAACCCATCACAACCTGGAAAGAGGCAAGACAGTGACAAGACTGGAACAGTGCTGGGTCCAGGGCAGGAGCAGGGCTGGGAACAAGGCAAGTGCAGGAACTTGCAGCTGATGGTGAATGCTTTGAGCAGTAAGCATCCTATTGCTGCTGATCCGAAAACCAGGTCTGCTGATCTCTTCAGCAAATGGGGTGATTGTGTCAATCAGGCAGCTCAACTGGGGCACAGCTAGCCTTGTTCGACTGCCTGGGGGATAGGATAGCAGCTAAGCAGGCTCCTCATTCCTACAGGCTCTCATTCCTCACAACTGGCTTCCAAGGGAGGTTGTAGAATCTCCGTTACTGGAGCTTTTTAAGAATAGCTTAGAAAAACATTTGTCAAACATGGTCTAGGTTTACTTGGTCCTGCCTCAGGACCAAGGGCCGGACTAGATGACCTCTCGAGGTCCCTTCCAGCCTGACAATTCTATGGTTCTGTAATAACCCATAACAGTAAGTATTGTGAGAAAAGGTGCAAAAGGGGACTAAAAGACTGAATTAGTCCAAAAAACAAGGCCTACTGATATAATTCAAGGACTGTGGTAAAGTCATGGATGTAAACAGGCTAAGTGCAGAACCAAAAATCAGTGGATCAAAACTGGCACATCAGAAATTAGATTTAGATAAAGAAATGGAGGTGATCACCCCCTTTCTGGAGTCCCTAAAAAAAAAAGGAGGCTTTGGGGGAATATTAGCAGAGGCCAGCTGACTAAAAGATGGGAGAACAGGAAGACATAAGCCTCATCATTATGACTGCCACCCCTACTGTCTCCTGGGCCTTTTGTTGTCTGTGTAATAGGACGTTGTCTTACAGGCCATGACTGTATATTTTGCAACACTGCTGTAAGCCTGTGACCAAAGTGGCAGTTAAAAGCAATTCCCTAAAAAGCCTGATGCTAGTACAGGTTGCTAAGTCTCAGCATAGCTGATATAAGCACATGCTACTGCGGTGTTTCTCCAGCAGTGAGGCTGCAAGTGAGAGTGATCCCTGTTGAGAGAGAGAAGCTGCTTTTTCTATCTTTTCTCTCCCCTCTTGTGTGTGTTTTTCTTATTTTGTCTACCAGAAAATGAGAATGGACTTAAACAGCAGCTGCAGCTCCAGCCCTAGCCCATCCAGGGCCGATGCAACCCATTGGGTGACCTAGGCAGTCACCTAGGGCACTAGCATTTGGGGGACGACATTTCGGGTCCTTCGGTGGTGATCGCTGCGGCCAGATCTTCAGCCACCCCGGTCGTCATAGGGACCTGGGGCAGAGGGGCACAGGGAAGGCCGTCTGCAGCAAGTAAGGGGGGGCGCGGCATGCAGGGGAACTGCTCCCCACCCCAGCTCACCTCTGCTCCACCTCCTCGCCTCAGCATGCCGCCCCACTCTGATTCTCTCTCTCCCAGGCCTGCAGCGCCAAACAGCTGATTGGCGCCGCAAGCCTGGGAGGCAGGACAAGTGGAGCAGCGATGGCGTGCTCGGGGAGGAGGCGGAGCAGAGGTGAGCAGGGGCGAGGAGCTGCCACACGGCTCCCCGGCCCTGGGGGAGCTGCTGTGGGGGGGGGGTGCCTCAGGGCGGAAGGGGGGAGCTGCCGCAGGGGGTGCGTCTCAGGGTGGAGCAGGGAGTGGGGAGCAGCTGTGGGGGGGCGCCTTAGGGTGGAGGGCTGCCACAGGGCTTGGGGGATGGGGCGCAAGGTGGAAGTTTTGCCTAGGGCGCAAAACATCCTTGCACCCACCCTGAGCCCATCTCAACTAACTTTTTCTCTTTCCCTCCACAAAAGAACAATTACTATCTTTAATACCATATTAAAGACTGTCAGGCCAGGTCTACACGAAGCGCGAAAATCAATTTTAGATACGCAATTTCAGCTACGAGAATAGCGTAGCTGAAATTGATTATCTAAAATTGATGTACTCACCCGTCTTCACTGCGCGGGATCGATGTGTGCGGCTCGCCATGTCGATTCTGGAACTCCGTTGGTTTTGGTGGAGTTCCGGAATCGATGTAAGCGCGCTCAGGGATCGATATATCGCGTCTAGATGAGACGCGATATATCGATCCCCGAGCAATCGATTGTAACGCGCCGATACGGCGCGTCGTATAGACGTGGCCTCAAACGTGGTTTCTTCCTTCCATCAACTCTCATGAGCTAAAGGGAAAAGGAACAAGGGATACCGTTAATATGAGAGCATAACTTACTACTTCACAATTAAAATGTTCTAACTATTTTTCCTTATTTTTCTGTATCTTTTAACTTTTTATTAAAGGATTGTAATGGCGTGTTTGCCATGGTACTAAGCAGGCTGAAGTCTCTTACTTGGACCCCCGAATCTTGTTTAAAACTATTAGTGTTGGAGACTGAGAGGGTCCTGGTAACACCTTTGACTCTCTGGGCCTCTATATTCCATCAAAATTAATGCAACAGTGGAGAAGTAAACTTTCCTAAATGTTGGTTGTGCTTGGATACAAAATTTTTGTTGGTCCCATATCTAATTTTTAAGAAAATATTTTAGAGTGCCTTCCCATGAGAAATTGTTACAGCAATGACAGCAAACATTAATAAAATAAATACAATGTTATGCTTCGAGTAATGTAGCAGCAAAATGCCTGGCACTGAGGTGTATTGCTTTAACACAATATCAGAACCATCTGTTGCTCTAACAATATGTTAGAAAGATGAAGTATTTAATTATGTATTACTCAGGTGTAGTATTTCATAGGAACAAAGGAGATTCCATAAAGGCTAATAGTGAGAACATACAGTATACTATAGGTTGATTTATCATGAACGTTCCGAGGTGGCACCAGCAAAGCACAGTTCATAGTACAGTTAAAATTTATCTGGATAATTATGCTGCATGATTTATTAAGAGCTAAATAGAAAAAAAAAGGTACCCCTGTTTCTCTAACTTAACTCACCTAAATGAGAAAAGAAAACTTTTGAAACTAATTTATTTTGCTTGCTCTTTCCTATGTTTCTACATCACTCAGTTCATGTATGTAAATAGTTATTACCACCAAGTGGACATTTCTGTGCATTTCAATTCTTAACAACATGTAGGGCTTTACTAGATAGAATTTCACTAAGATTTTTCATTTTCATCTAATTTTTTTTGCTGGGGGAAAAAATAATTTCCGGACCATCATTAGCTATATCTAATTAATGCAGTGGAAGAGGGGAATATACAGATCAGTGAAATTACTTGCTCATTCAAATAATCATCAGCATGTACCAAAAGAAGTGATGGATGTAGTTCTGAACATATTGAATTTTCTACTATAAATGTTGAAGAAGATTAAGCTACTATTGCCTAACATATAATCATTGTTTGTTTTCTAGGCAGTATTTGAAAGATGTGTATATGACAATGAAAATAATCTAATCTTGTAATTATACACAAACAGATGACATGGTCAAATAATCATATAAACAGACATAAAACTTTTACAAACGATTTGAAAGAAACTTGCCAATAACAGAAAATACATGAATTAGGTCCGAGTTCTGTGGGAGTAGAATTGAATTTGGCAAATACTGTGCACTTGATGGCTCAGCTTTGTACAAGGAATTTAATATTTTATCTTTGTGAGTTTCAAACTGATACTTTTCCTTAAGGTTCAGAAACCAGAACAATGCTATTAGATAAAAGGAGGTTCTTTAAATAGTACTCCATAGCTACAGCTTAGATTCAGCTTTCATTAACACCTACATACTAGCCAGCTGCAATGCATGCTGTAATTAAATAGCTTAGGTAAAACTTGCTTACCATCTACAAAGGTGCATGCATTTGGAGACACAGTCTGTTCCAGCAATTAAACATTGCAAAATAAAAGTTCCCCAGTCATCCCACACTTTTAGCTGAACTGCACGTCCAGAAGATATGGCAGGTGGTAAACACAGCTAGTCTGATACTGTTCAAAATAACAGGCAAATTAAGGGTGGATGAGCATATTCAGAGCAGGCATTTAAAATGAATTTTAAATACAAAACCAACCTACTTACCAACCACCCAATACATAATAAAATTCAAACAATGACTCACCTGAATGTCAGCACATAGAGAACTCAGAGACACAGAATGAAATATAACTAAGCCCTGTTAAGTGCATGTCACACTAACAAAAAAACTCTGCTAGTCTTTTCAATCAGAGAATGTCAGAAACAAAAACTTACAACTCCAGAAAGAGAAACTGCCTTGAACAGAACAAAAAGTTTAAGGGAATACTATATACAAATAAAGGCTTTTGTGGGATGTTTGAAATCATTTCACCATCTGTAGCCACTAGCCAAAGTCAGAGGAAAATGGGAGAAATCTTCTCACAATGTACTACAGTACTCAAGGGAAGATAACACTTGGGAAGTGTAGTAATTACTTCCAAGATGTATGTTTGTTACAAAAATACTCTCTATACCCAAATTATATAATGCAATGATTTAGGTGCTCTTCAAGAAGGAGTTTGCTTAAACTATAGCTTTGCTCTATCTTAGCAACAAGGTATATATTTGGTGGAATTTCACATGCTTCACTGAACCCTCTTGCATATTTTCATTTAATTACTTTCCTTTCTCCTGCTTCATGCATGGGATGCAGGACAAGGAGAGAGGTTTAAATTTAATCTGGCTTTTTTGTCATCTCCTTTTTGCCTTTTAAATGGGGAGAGATGGACTGAAATAGATGTTAAAGGAGACTGAGATCCTTATGCAAAGACCTTATACAGGAAGGGTACAATCTCAATAAGTGCCTTGTACCTATTATATATTCTTGATTGGTTTTTTCCACTGGTGGCTAGCTGTCAAATCATGAAGAAAATTTAAAAAAATGTATGAACTGGAGTTAAAATGTAATATAATAAATGAAATGTAATATTCTTACTTAATAGTTCTAGCTATAGAAAGTTCAAAGGCATAATGTATTTCAATTATAAAATGAAACATTTTGTTCAAAGTGAAAACTTCCATTGGGTGCAAAAGTCCCTCTTGGACACTCTTTTTACCATTTCACTATTTTTAACCTAGGGAAACTCTAGGAAAGGTAATATCCAATGCTCAAACCTATTTAGTTCACCAAATCAGGTTATCAAGAAAACCTGATTTCATCTCAATCTGATGAGGATGGTGTCATGAAAGACTAAATAGTCCATAATGGTGTACTCTATTTAAAGTACAGGAAGTTCTTACAGCATTTCCCAGGATATTTTTAACAACAGATTTTTACCACAGGTGCTTAAAAAAGAAAGTGTATATGTTTAAACCAAAGTCCATTCCATTCAATGGGAAATACTTCTATCGATGTTATGAAGAAACAACATCAGTGTCATGTAATCTGGGACCATAAATACTATTATGCATTAATGATAATTGAATGGTGATTTCATGGTTATTCTACAGGGCAGATTAGAAGTTGTTTGGGTGTATTAACTGTACATTTCCACTAGATTACCATGTTTAGATGTTTTGGTTTTGAGAAAATTACATTTTTTTTTAATCTTAAATTACTGATATGTATCTTTAATCTTAACTCCATTTTGATGTAGATTTTTTGTCTTGTAACTTCCTTGGTTTTCAAAAGTTATTTAAAATTTTGTATATGAACACTAAACAAAATACTTTATATAATCATAATAATTTGATACAATAATCTTTAATAACTTAGTTTCATCACAACCTAATTTCTTCAGTTATAACCTATGCACAAGATTTCAATGTATATTAATTAATATGGAAAGTTTTAAGAAAGTGTTATTCTGTTATTAAGATCATTCCGGACACAGAATAGGCTGAAAGATGCTAAAAATTTTAAATGATCCATTTAAATTTCATTTTAATTATTTTTAAACTAATTAACAGATTCACTTGTAAATTCATACACTACTGATTCTGTACTCAGAGAATAAGTGCTGTAGGGTTTTTTCATACATAGCAAAGAAATTGAAAATTTTACTGAAAAATGCAACTCAACCTTATCTATGGAGCCATGACCAGTGACTTCTTAATATGAGGGAAACACACATGGGTATGATACAGCAGTCACTGACAAGAGAGAGACATGCCAAATAGTACATATGAAGGGACTAGGCAACAATATTTTAGTTGTAAACTTTTTTTATTTTTTGCAGACAAATGCAGATTTGGGTTAACCAAAACATTTCAAAAATTTCTGCTGAATTCATCTAACTGTTTCAGTTGAAAAACCATTAAGAATAAAAATGTTTCATTAAGATATTATCAAAATGAAACATTTAGTTTTGTTTAGAATTTTTCTTCAATATTATTTTTTAAAAAGAGGTTAACAAAACAAAATGAAATGTTTTATTTCAGATCAAACAAAATATTCCCTTTGATTCACAATATTTTTTTTCAAAATTTGTTTGCTGAAAAAAAAAAATTCAAGTTGAGCTGAAATGAACATTAAAAAAAAAAAAATTTGGCCAGCGAACCAAAAATCAATTATTCACACAGCCTGACTTGCTATATCATCTGCAAACTAAAAGGTACTTAGGAGCAATGACTCCAACCATTTTAGTTATATGACATTGAATGTTGATGCTCATTAGGTTCAACTTGTAGAACAGTTCCCAGAAGATTTCTTGTGGAGCATAGTCTCCCAGTGCTACAGAAGACCTTGTATCCTTTTATTGAGACGTGGTCTCCTCAGTGTTGTGCTTCATTTTTTTTTCTATTGTCATTCCAATTATTCTCCAGCTGTTTTGCCTCCTAAATTTCCAACCCACCGTGAATAATTCAGGTAATTAAACCACAAGAATCACTGGCAGGTCCATGCTGGTGTAAAAGAAGGAAAAAGTTACAGAGCAAAGGATGTATAAACTGAGATGAGGGTGTAAATTGGGGCTAGCAGAACCCCTCAAAAGTGGGCAGTTGCTGATCAGGAAAAGGATATGGCCATGTCTGCTGGAGGATGTGCTAATCAACTCATCCCCTTGGCTGCTGGCTGTTCTATATGGCACTGGCTGTCAACTATAGCTGCTTGTCCACCCCTAAGGTGAATTTCTCCTACCCCAGAGTACAACAGACTGCACTGATCATAGGGAGATATACTTTTTACCAGCAATAATAACATTGGCCCATAGTACTGTGTCAGATCAGAACCACACTTTCCACTGAAAAACCTTTATTTCTTTTAGGGTAGGAGTATGATTCTTATTTATTTATTTTTAATATTTGCTTCAAGCCATTGTTGCATTCTTGTAATCTTGTGTCCTTGCAAACTCAGCCTCCAGCTTTGGAAAATAAAAGTCAAGAATCTGGATAATAGAGCTGTGTATGTCAAATCTAAGGTAAGAGAGACAGGGTGGGTGAGGTAATATCTTTTACTGGACGAACTTCTGTTAGTGAAAAGAGACAAACTTTCATGCTTCCACAGAAGAAGAGCTCTGTGTAAGCTTGAAAACTTCTCTCTTTTATCAGCCGAAGTTGGTCCAATAAAAGATGCTATCTCAAACACTTTGTCATTAATATCCTGGGACTAACACTTACAACAACACTACAAATCTAACAAACACATTTAGCAGCTATTGTTAATACCTCCAAAGAGGTATTTTTCCATGCACTCTTTCTTTACCATGTTGAATCCTATAAAGTGTTGAGCACTTTGGTCCTGAGATCCAGCAAAGCATATATGCACATAATTAAAAGTTCAACATGCTTAAGTACTTTGCTGACTGGAGTTACAATTTTCGGCACCATCAAAGATCAAGCCCACAGTGATGAGACTGGCAAAAAACTACCTCTGTATTTTCTCAGCAACTCTGAGGTTGCTAGAATGGTAGTGACTGAATTCAAAATAGTGCTAAGATTCAGACTCACTTAGCAACAAACTGTAATTTGTCTGCAAGAGAGTAAATTAAAAAAAAAAAGTTATTGCAGCCGTTTATTGGATAGACCTGGCACAGAAGTGTATCTACTGGCACTCTTTGAAGACTCATGGCCCCTGAATCCACTCTCATATATATCAATTTTACACAGGTAAAATGCAATTCATTTTGATTGAGATACTCCAGATTTACACTTATGCAAGTTAGAGAAGATCAAGTCCAAAATTACAACAAAACAGCTTTTCATAATGTGTCTTCAGTAGTGTAAAAAGTGTGGTATCAAATTCAACTACATAGTATAACATTCTGGGAAGTCAACAAACGGTACTATTTTATATAATCTCAGAAATTCTGCTTAACTTCTAAAGTTTATACCAGCACAGGCAAACAAAACATTATACTGAGCAGTTTATAAAGAAAAAAAAATCTCACTAGTCCAAAGTGTATGTTGTAGTCAACATATATTGTTGTGACCCTAACTCTACCACAAATACAACTGGATGTGGCTGTTTGATATTTTGCTACTTTGCATTTAATTTAATTGATTTCACAAAAGCCTTCAGAATTTGTTATCTAAAACTCTGACAAACTTTGGAAAGGTTTCTATGCTACAAACTCAATTTATATTAATTAGCTAGAGATGATGTTCAAGAACTCTTATTTTCAATACTAATTGATAATCATTGCAGAATTCTGTTAGTACTATATTTCTATCCAACTTTTTAGACTGTATAAAGAGAATCATTTGATGGAAGTGATTGGAATATAAAATCCACATAAATATTCTCTAAATTCAATTTGTGAGATGACATTGTCCTTTGGATAACACTTTCCTATTAGACATCAATAAGAAGTAAGTGAATACATGCAAGGAGTGGGGGAAGATATGGATTAAAAAAAGAAGCACCAGGCAGGGCTCCAGTAAAGCAAAGACCAAAATTATGTACTCCAATGGAATACATGACTCCATAAATATTATATTAGATAATCAAATGCTAGAACCAGTCAGTCACTTTGAACACCTCAGCACAGCTTTCACAAATCACGATGACAACCCTGCTATACTGCAGAGAATATCTTTAACATGGATAGCATTTAGCAGGGGAAAAAAATGTTCACCAACTCAAAAATATCCCAGTGAGGTTAAGAAGGAATTGCCGTTACTGGGAATTGGGTCAGTGATACAGAAAACTAGTTTTCACTTTAGTTGAACTTTTCACGCTCTGATGTACATGCAGGGCCAAACTCTGTGGTCAGGGATACTCATGTAAATCAAGAAAAAACTTGATGGTAGACAATGGAGTAATTTATGGCACTGTAGCTGTCAGCATAATCTAGACAGGAGAACTGGTAAATTAATTCAAATTTATCTGTAATTAAGACATTCTCAGTATAACTCTTCTGAAGCTTCAAATTAATATGCCTAAAGACCAGAAACTTGCGGCATTTTTCATTTCAGGAAATATCAGCCATTTAGTGTACCTTGCATTTGAGGGTAAGCTGTATGACTGATTCCTTTCAAGAAAACACTGGAAGTAATTCATATCTTCCTAGCTCAGGATTTTAAAATGAGTGTCTGTCACCCAAGCTAGATCAAGAAAATAAACACAAAAACGGTATAGTTTATAATAGTAAACATGATTCTGGTAATTCTTTTACTGGTAGTTCTTACAAGTAGAAGCTGTGCAGTGTCACTAAATGAAATGTGGACAGAAAGGAAACAACCACTAACTGTTTCAGGTTAGTTTAAAAACAAACAAACAGAACCTCTTTTTTTAGCGAGTGATTCCACAAGTGTCCATTATGGGGTTTCCTGCATCTTCCTCTGCTACTGGCCACTTTTGGAAAGAAGATACCAGGTAAGACACACCACTGGTCTTATTTCAGTAAGGACATTTCCTATGTTCCCCATGTTGCTGGAGAAGGATTAAGAGGATGAGAGGCAGAAGAGTGGTGCGAAGTGGCATTAAAAAGACCAGAGCTGGCCAGTAGAAAATTGCACCTGTGCAGGGGTGCTCTCCACTTGTGGAGGAGCTCTGCCACCTCCTGTGCCAGCTTTCCTATTGCCTCTCCAGCTTAAGGTGATGCAATATGTTGGGGCATTTTGAGGATGGGGCATGGGAGATGGAGCAGAATTCTGTCACTCCTGATTCTTCACTGGATTAGGTTCCCTGAAAGAGTTACAACCCAGGAGTCACAGTTGGCTTCGTGCTCTGTACAGATGGAGTAGAGAATCAAGTTTTTCATTTTTAGAATTAAAATTAAGAAAATAAAATCATAGAAGAGATTAACTGCTTGCCTGGTGGATCAGTCTTGTAATTTATGAGTGTGAAATCATAATTATGAATATAATTGATATTTTTAAAGATTTCTTATGTATGATGTCACATATATTAAGAGGTGTTTTCTTCCCCCTATGGAGAAAGCCATGTATTATTAACATTCACAGACCAAAGCAGACACACATTATAATCAGTGTGTAAAAATTGGGTTGAATGGCTGCCAATGGACAATTAATGGACCAAGCTTGCAATTTAAATGTATCTGAAGGCATTCCCTTTGCATCTCCAAAGCAATTAATGCTTTCTTGGATGTAAACAGAACAAACACTAGAGTGCTTCTTCTCTGAGCTGCTAGAAGTTGTAGTATTTTGGTGCTATTATATAATCCCTCTAATCATGATTGTAACAGGACTCTATTGAGTCATTATGATGTCAAGTGATTGAAACCTGTATAAAGAGGCAGGGTACTTACTGTTGCATCATAATGCCAGGTTCATCTTGTAAATTAGAATGTGGATACGACAAGGATCGGAGTGTCCCTTTTTCAAAAGGGAAGAGGTGGGCCTTAATGGAAGATACTAAAACAATCAGACTTTGAGAAGACTCAGATATATGTGGTACTGTTGTGTCAGTTACCAGTGACAACAAACCCCTGGCAGGGGTAAATTCGGACTAATATTTCAGTGGGGCAAATTCTGTCTCCTCTGCAACTCCCCTGTGCCATGCTGGTGGTGTATAATTGCCATAAAGGTTATGCAGTCAGCCAGGGGGAGAATTCTTCCATATCCAGAGAAGAATAGGGCTACTGCATGCAGCCCTACATTGCTCCCTTGTAGCCTGAAGAGTAGAGGCAGAAGTTGGTGTCTATGTAGCACTGAATGCTATGGAGATTCTAGGCTGCATGGAAAACCTAAATCCTGGCATTTCCTATGTTTCCTAGGAATTTTTTTTAAAAAAAGGCCAGCAGAGAAAACAAATTCCATCATATGGAAACATACTGACATACACATGGATCATTTTTAGGACTGGAACCTTTAGATTCACTTCAAGAATCTCTGCTGCTTGAACTAATGGAGCAATTGATAGCAGTAGGAGGTTGTCATACTCTGTAGACCAGTAGTAAAGGGGTATGAGAGAGAAAGTTTGCTAGTGAGTTTCACAAACAAACCTTTATCGAGCATGTGCCAAATGCCATTTTTCAAAGCCTTATGGGTTGGCCAAATTTTGGCAGCTTTTTATGAGAACAACAAAAGGTATATTCCTGACACAAAAACATGACATTTCAAGCTCTTGCTCCAAAACACAGAGGTGCTACAGCCTTTAAATGAAATGGTTGTAAGAATTTATTTTAAACATGGGAAATGCAACCCATTTCCCCATGTCTTGTTCTTAGAAACAGCTGAACCATTTTTGCTGAAATTTAAAAAAGCTTGAGGCAGACATGCAGCGTAGAAAATTTTAATCTAAACAGTTACATTTGGTAAAAGTTATAAGCAACTGAAAACATGGTCTTACAATGGAAAATGTAACTCTTGGCAATTCTACAAGCTCCACCTATAATAACTATTAAATGATATTGCCTCTTTTAAAATGATAAAATATTATTCAAATATACATTTTTCAAGTCAAGGTAGAGTGTTTATTAAATCAGATAATGTTCCTCATTCTCTATTTGGACCAATCTGGTAGATTCTTTAATTCATGAGGATGCCAAATAAGGAAGCTTTTTAGAGGTAATTATCGAGGGTCCAGGTGGTGGTAGTAGTGGTGGAAATCAAACTTCCAATCAAAAGATAGGGTCCAGGGAAACCTCACAGACTTTTACTTGGCTGTTATTCCAGCCCTTGGACCCAGGGTTTGTGGCCAATGGATTCCATCCAAGTCAAGCCAGCAAAAACACACTCATCTGCATTCCTGCTGGTCCCTAAACTGCAATCATACTGACCTACATGGAGCCAGTTCCACCACATGTAAAGCACATGGAGTCCCTTAGCATATCTACCTTGTACTTTAGGCACAATGCATCCACAGCTATCCTGCTGCACATGAAAGCCCTGTGATTGTGGCTCAATTATACTCATAGGAACAAACAGTTATTAATTAGGGTAAGGGAAATATCAACATCATACAATGTAATTATTTAGAGAAGGCAGATGCTGTAATCCAGTCTTCAGAGAAGAAATGTTGATACTAGTCGAAATCAATGCATATGATAGCTGAAACTGCCAAGGTCAGCTTTTACAGATAAACGCCCTTTCTTGCTGTCAACTGATCCTCTAAAATATGATACCTCTGCTTGTCTCTCTTTTATGATCAAATGATTTTTTAAAAATAGAAATCAGCTTTTCATGTCAGGAAATCATCTCTCTAACCAGGGGTGCTGACCACCTTCAAGAAATTCACTAAAATGGTGAGCAAGAATTTTATAAAGACAACCTAAATTTTTCTGATGCTATTGAAAAAATAATGAGAATGGATGAACCTAGTGCAAAAGCAGACAGGGTTTTTTGCACATATATATATATATATATATATATATATATATATTATATATATATATAAAATATATATATATATGTTTCATATATCCCTCTCATATATCCACTGTGGATGAACAAAAAGACCTACATCCACACTTACTGAGAAACAGCTAACTGTTACCCAACGCTTCAACATAGTAAAGAGCAAGCTGCTCTCACAGCTTGAAGCTAGACCAACTCCACATTACATCCCAGACTCAGAAGACCGGAGAACAAGTGGATGTGCAGCCCACACCTGAAGCTGAAACTTCACTGCCACCTTCTCCATTGCAGAGCACAGCAGCTGATATGAGGCATAAGATCATGGAGAAACTAGCTACAGTCAATCCTCGAGACCGATTACCAAGGCTCAGTGGAGAAGTACCATCAGATAGTATGTTAGAAGATGCCAATAGAGCCCTCATGACAATCCCTACTACACCATAACTCAAACCAATGAACTGGCATACACTACAGCCTCTGTAATCCTGGAGATGCTTGGCTACACGATCAAGAAGAACAACAGTATGTACCCACCCTGGAAAAATGAGGTGGAGGATAAGATCAAGGCGACTCGGAGAGAAGTTAGTCAGCTGGTGGAACTACAGAAGGGTTGTAGAGATTAAGGATAGACTCGGCTACTGAAAAAATACAAGGACCTGACTCCATCTGAAGCCCTAGAGACTGCTAAACAAAGGCTCACAGCACTAGCTACCAGGCTAAGGAGATACACTAGAGAAGCAGAGGCCAAAAAAGTAAATGCCCTGTTCTCCAAAGAAGGTGTACTCCAAGGTGTACTCCCAACTGCAGTGCAACAACACAATAACAGCAGAGCACCAGCAGCAGAAACTAAACAGTACTGGAAGAACATATGGGAGGAAGAGAAGAACTCATAACACCAGTGCAAAGTGGCTGCAGGACCTGAGAAACAGAGCACAGCAATCTCCCAGAACAGAAACCAGTCACCATCACAGTAGAAGACATCCAGCCACGGTCAAGAACATGAAGAGCTGGACAGCACCTGGACCAACATGTGCACACCTACTGGCTAAAGAAACTAACAGCAGTGCATGAACGCCTAGCAGCACAGATGAACCAGCTGCTAGCAGCAGGCTCCCACCCAAACTGGCTAACACAAGGAAGGACAGTGCTGATCATGAAAAGACCCCTGCAAGGGGACAGAACCGTCCAACTACCGGCCAATAACCTGCCTCCCCACAACATGGGAAGTCCTATCAGGAACATAGCTGCCAAGCTACAGGACCACATGGGCCAGTACATGAGCACAGCTCAGAAGGGCATTGGGAACAACACCAGAGGCTCAAAACACCAGTTGCTCATAGATAGAGCAGTCGCCCAAGATTCAAGGTCTAGACAGACCAATCTGAGCACAGCCTGGATTGACTACAGGAAAGCCTACGACTCAATGCTGCACACGTGATCTGTGAATGTCTGGCGTATACAAAGTCAACAGGACATTAAGGACCTTCCTCAGAAACTCAATGGGACTATGGAAGACAACACTAGAAGTCAACTCAAGGCAGCTTGCACAAGTGGCCATCAAGTGTGGCATCTACCAAGGTGATGCACTGTCCCCGCTGCTGTTCTGCATAGGCTTAAACCCCTCAGCCAGATAATCACAAGGACTGGATACGGGTACAAGTTCAAGAGTGGAACTACCATCAGCCACCTCCTCTACATGGATGACATCAAGCTGTATGCTAAGAATGAACGAGACATCGACTCGCTAATCCACCTGACGCGGATCTACATGGAGGATATCGGGATGTTATTCGGACTGGAGAAGTGTGGCCAGATGGTAGTGAAGAGAGGAAGGTAGTCAAGACTGATGGGGTGGAACTACAGCGGGCCACATAGCAGACATACAGACCAGCTACAAGTACCTTGGCATCCCACGGTCACATGGAAACCATGATGAGGAGGCAAGGAAGACAGAACATCCAAGTATCACCAAAGGATAAGACAGGTCCTGAAGAGCCAGCTC
Source organism: Chelonoidis abingdonii (assembly GCF_003597395.2). Classification (NCBI taxonomy): domain Eukaryota; kingdom Metazoa; phylum Chordata; order Testudines; family Testudinidae; genus Chelonoidis; species Chelonoidis abingdonii. The sequence continues at coordinate 28,699,027 of NC_133777.1, forward strand.
AGTGGGAAGAACAAGATCCACGCCATCAATGGATACACCCTGCCAGTCATCAGATACCCTGCCGGTATAGTGAGCTCTGCCAAAGGAGGACATGGAGGCTGCCGATGTGAAAATCCGGAAGCTCCTCACAATGCACGGAGGTTTCCACCCCAAGTCCAACACCCAGAGACTGTATACCAGCCGGAAAGAAGGCGGGCGGGGCTTAGTGAGCGTCAAAGCCACTGTCCTGGATGAAACCGGAACATCCAGGAGTACATCAGTAAGATGGCCCCAAAGATGAGCTGCTGAGAGAATGCCTGAGGCAGCAGCAGACATGGGAGGAAGACCAAGCAGAAGAAGTGCCATGGCAAGACAAGACCCTGCATGGGATGTACCATCGACAGATAGCTGAGGTGGCTGACTTGGGAAATCCTACAGTGGCTGGAAAGGGCTGGACTCAAAGACAGCACTGAGGCACTGATCATAGCAGCACAGAACAGGCACTGAGCACCAGATCCATTGAAGCAGGGGTCTACCACACTAGAGAGGACCCAAGGTGCAGACTGTGGAGAGAGGCCTCAGAGACAGTCCAACACATAGTGGCAGGATGTAAGATGCAGGCAGGAACAGCATACACTGAACTGACAAACCAAGTGGCTGGCATTGTGTACAGGAACATCTGCACAGCGTATGGCTAGACCCTCCCAAGACCAGAGGGAGGTTCCACAGAAGGTTGTGGAGAATAGCAGGCTAAGATTCTGTGGGACTTCCAGATCCAGATGGACAGGCAGGTACTGACCAATCAACCAGACATCGTGGTAATAGACAAGGACCAGAAGACAGTGGTGGTGATAGATATAGCAGTGCCAAGTGACAGCAAACATCAGGAGAAAGGAATATGAGAAGCTGGAGAAATACCAGGGCCTGAAAGAGGAACTAGAGAGGATGTGGAAAGTGAAGGCCAAAGTGGTCCCAGTGGTGGTAGGAGCACTCGGGGCTGTGACTCCTAAGCTGGGTGAGTGGCTTCAACAGATCTCAGGAACAACATCAGAGCTCTCTGTCAGAAGAGTGCAGTGCTAGGAACAGCTAGATACTGCGCAGAACCCTCAAACTCCCAGGCCTCTGGTAGAGGACCCGAGGTTGAGGAAGACACATACCACCCATAGGGGTGAGAGGGGAATTTTTATAGGCTAAATCTTGTGATTCTTTGATAAGAGTGATTGATGGAGTCTGGGTGAGTTTGTTTTAATATTTGTTGTGGACAGAATCTTGACTGAGACTCAATCAATCACCTTTAACAGGAAATCAGAACTAATGCACTTCATCTATCATAATCCTCTTATGCCACATTGCAGAGGAGATACAGTTTTGTGAATTGTGGAATGACAGGTCAGGGTGCACTCTATAGATCATTGCTCCTTAAAAAAAAAAGAGGCGCTTTCATTTTTTGTATATGCACTAGAAAGTGTCAGCAAAATTTAAAAATCATTGATTCTACTGTCTCTGACCCCAAACTGCAGCTGCCTGTCACCAGTTCAAAGATATTAAAACAAAGCAAAGGAAATGACATGATTTTGTTTAGGCCAGCTATCTGAAAGCTTGAAAGTCAAAAAGTCCTTCTCACATTAAATGAACTGTAAAATATAGGCCCAGAGCTGCACCCATTGAAATGAACAGCTAAACTTCCACACAGTTCACAGTGTGCCAAACTGGAGCCTAGATCTGCTTAAGCTGCATTGGGTTGCACATTTTACACCTGATCTGTGGTTTGACCACCTTTAGAATTTTTAGTAACTTTAAATTCCTTGTAGCTAAGATTATTAAACCTCAGTGCATTTTCCACACTAGGTAAGAAGTAGTCAGGTTGTTTCATCTATTACATCACATGCCATAGTTGCACCTGTGTATACAGGAAGACATGCACACAGCCTCAACATACATGAATGCATTTAGGGATTTGAATGTCTGAATTAGATGTGCCCATTTAAAATATCAGGACCTGAAGGATAAAATAGTTATTTACTGGCAATAAGCCACTGGAATGGAAAGAAAAAAAGGAGAGAGAAAATAAACCCATAACCTTTACAGAAAAATATGAATCATGTCCCCAAAATGTAGCTTGCTGTAGGGGACTGCGGAAGACTGTGTCACGGCCTAGCTAGGGTGTCTCCGCTTTCTCGGCGGCCTTGTGAAAAGCCCCTGCTTGCTAAGTGGCCGATTATTGTAGGACACGGCATGCCAGTTATAACTTGCTTTTAACTGATTGAAACCAGTTTGTATGGCATTAGGCCAAAGGGCGGACATAGCCTGTGGAAAGTCCCTTTTTGCATATGTATAAGTTGCTTTTGTATTGTGTATATATAGCTGTATGCTCCCGGTCTGCCTTTGGACTCCGACTCAGGCCAAGCTGAGCTTCGGTGCTGGGTTCCCAGCCTAAGTGACAGCAACGCTCAGGGTCCCCGTTGCGAATGTGTCACTTTACCTTCATTAAAGCCAAATAACTCACTGTGTGTGTGGGCCTCGTCCTTGCAGAGCACTCAGGCACATAACACTTGCCTTCCATGTAAATCTAACATCTACCTATCCCTCATAATTTTGAACTTTGAGGGGGAGAGTGTAAGAGGTGCACAGTGTGGCTAAGCGTCTAACTCCCATTGAGACTCTATGAAATTTAGGTGCCGTAGTGTCATGTGTGCTTTTGAAAATCTTCTTCTGAGTGCATAACTAGAAACTTAAGTGCCTTTGGACAGAAAAAAAAATCAAATGAATGGCAACCACTGATATATCACAGTTCCTTTACCACAAAGCACATTTGTCTTTTAAATTAAAGTTTTCATGTATACTAAATAATGTATTTGGTAGTTATTAAATTGCTCTTTTCCCCCTCCACCCTGAAGAATGCCTATTATAAAAGGGAGTTCTTTAAGTCTTCAATAATTTTCAAATCAAATTACCTGCCTAGGACTCCCAAAGGTAGTGTGTGATGGAGTCACATACAGAGTATGAAATAGAATTACAAACTGGGTTTTGAGAAATGTTCAGTTATACGTTCCACTGCCTTAGCATTGCCTTGCAGGGCACCAGAGGAACTCAGCAGAAAGATCTTTGTACAAGAACAACAGGGAACCTGGATGAGTTTCAGCGATTTACAAGGTTACAGCTGCCTTGACTGGTTCAATACCACAGCAATCCTAAGGGAGTGAAGAAAACACACACGTTGTAGATAAGGTTACACCTAGTGCAAAATTGACTAACTGTAGATTGCTATGCTACTCATCACACCCAAAAGATAGCCTTTTAGTTAGTGGGCATGTAGAACTGAAACATGAATAGCTTTCCTATTACTAGACATGAACAAACCAATGACTAGAGTGGAGCCCAAAGGTCTGCAAGTTAGAAGGATCACCAAAGAAGAACTAATAGTAAAAAAGGGAGGTACTTTTCCAGGGATAGAGTGTCCCTTCCTTTTCCCCCACAGCAGAGGGGATGAAAACCAATGGAAGTGTCTGGATTTTGGTTTGTATACAGAGGGATTGATCATAAGTGGCATCATACTCTATTCTTTCAAGTCTCCAGAATCCCCTGTACCTGATCTATGGGTGTTTGGAGCTTTGTGACACACAGGGTAGTTGAAGGTGGCAGAGTTAGAGCATTATCACTCTCTATGCCATCCTGATCCTCCATATCCATGGGAATTTAACATGGCCACAACACAATCCCTTAATTTGTCACCTCTTCATACATAATCCCATACTGAAGGGGGCTATACATAGCCAGCGAGGAGGACAGCTGATTCACTGCTGCCTTTGGTGCAATGGGGTCCACGGATAAACATAGTCAATGATCTTCTGTGAAAAGCCCTCGGACCTTTGTGGATGTCACTGTGGGTTTCTGCTGTGAACTGTAGGGCATTTTTGAATTAGGAGAGCCATTTCCTTTTCCTGTCTTTGCAAAGGTAAATTCTCCCTCCATCCTCTGAGAAAGTGATTCTAAAGAAACTCATGAAGTTTCCAGGCCCTTTCATTAGACTTTCCCATGTTGGGCATGATGGTGAGCCAGTGTACAATTTACTTCTAATTCTACTTAATTTATGCTAGTCAATTTGTGAGGGGTAGTTTAAGCCTAGGAACCATTTTGCACTGTAGTGAAAATAGGTCCTTGATAATGATTTTTCTTTTCCATTTACCTGTCTTATGGACAACATTTTGCCAACAGCTTATCAACTTTATTGATCCAAACATTCCAGGAAATAATTTGCTGTTGTGAATAGTCTTGGTTATTGTTTTGCATAACATTGATTGATTAAGCAATCTTAATGTACTTTGACGCTTATGAACAGTGATAGATTTGGAAGTGAAAAATCTATTCGAGAGCTGGGAAATATCACACGTCTTCACTTTGGCACTGCATTAGTCTAGCTCAAAAATCTGTTTCACAGTTATCTATAAAATATTATTACAAATTCAATTATTCATTTAAACATTGACAGCACTGGAAATTCAATTTCTATATTAATGCACTTAACAGACACAGCACAGGGAATGAGACATTCAGTTTCCTCACATTGCACCATCAATGTTCTATTTAGTTTATAACATTTGCCTTGTTATAAAATTGAAGGTGTCATACGTTATAGACTCAGTCCTCCTTTAGAGGGGACCCATTACCACAGTAGTTGGAAGGAAAACTTTATGTTCACTCATTTCTTCTTCTGTGCTGAACACTGCCAGTAAGTCCCCATTGGGATGTTATTTCATGATGTGGACACCTCTCACCACTGTGAATTAGATTGAAGCCATCAATTAATTTCCTACAGCTCCCCAAAAGCCATCAGAACATAATATTACTATCTTAGGGTCAAAAACTGCACTGATTTACCCCCACACACTCCACACGTCTTTGGTGTGTTTAAATCAGGACAGAATTTGGCCCTCAAAGTAGAGTTAGAATCTGTTGCGTAGGTCTGAGAGCTGACAATACGATAGTGAGAAGAAATTTTAATATCTAGGTCACAGGTTCTAACTGATTCCAGGGGATAAATCCAGTCCTTAACATTAATATCACTGAACAGTATTTTTAATTATATATAGCTGTAAACACTGCAATTCATCCTGCATTTACTGTATGCAGAAATGTGTTTCTTTCTATACTCAAACTCTGTGTTATTTAGATGATGCAATGGAATATCCCAACAGCTTAACATTAAAGTAATGATTTCAGAGTGCTATTCTGTAAAGTTGGTTACAAAATTACCTTTTCAACTTTAGCCTGGGTGAAAACCTGGCTCAGTTGAGATGTTCCATGGTCTCAGCCTAATGCCAAGTGGATATTCTATCTCATCATAAATTGGTCAGACTAGCAGCAACAGAAGAAATACACTCCAATGGATGGTGAGCACTCTATTGTATAGACAGAGTTGCTTGGGAACGTTACATGGCACCTAAATATGGCACGTCTCACTGAACAAGCAAGTGGTCACTCTCTTTCTTTCACATTTAAGGTAAACAAATGCACACAAAATTGCTTGGAAAAAAAACATATATACCTGGCTTACACAATAAAATTATATTGCATATAATGATGCATCACATAACTGGTAAACTTTCACTGCAGAGCATTATAAGACCGAAAAGATAAAATATATTCTTCCTTCAAATGTCAACCTATAAATACAGCATGACATTAAAATACTGGTGCTCCTGTAATCAAAGCAAGTGTAATCCAAAAAGGAAATAAAACATTTACAGCACACAGAAAGTTGGTGAGTAAGATTTTGAAGTCAGTTACATAAATCTCAAAATGAACACCAGTATTTTTCTGCCTTCTGGTGAATTGAAGTAACATCCTTTTGTTACTGCTTGTGAAATTAGAAGCACCTTAACTGAATTCGACTATTTTTCTAAATTAAAAACCTGGTTCAAAATGTGGTTTTACTCATGTCAGTATAACATTGTCTCTTGACTCTTTCCTCCCATTCACAACTCTCCCCCTCCTCCCCATCTACATACATTATTTAGCATGTTATAGAGCATCTGGAACTTGTACCTGAAATACCGTAAACTTGAACTTCTGGGCATGTCATTTGTTTGACAGGGTTTGGGGAAAAGTTCAGGGTATGTTCCTGGGAGGGTTAAACAGGCTATTTTGTTATTTTGATTATTTGGCTGGCTGAGTTAATTCATTATTTGTATGTGACTTTTTTTATGCTGCATGGTCAAACATTTTTACTATAAGTCTAATTATTATAATGCCTAGAGTTTTCTAAATTAGCATGTTTATTGTTATTTAAATCTAAGTAACTAATTACTATCTTTGGACCTGACTCACTGGCCATTAAAGTTAATATAAAGGCTCACTGATTGCAATGGACGCTGGATCCGGTCCTTTGTCGGTAAGTCAGTTTCCCACTTCCAAGACACCATCTACATTTTCTGAGTAGCATCAAAACAACTCCCTCTCTGAGGTTTGAGTTAATTAACAAACAAAATGAACCACACAACAATGGAAAGTCTAATCTAAGCTATGTTCAGAGGCTTGGCTGACCTGCAGGGCTCTTTAACGCAGTCTCAAATCTCTTAGGAGTTGATGGGCCTCAGTGCACCTTTCACAAGCTTAACAACGTCCCAGGTGGAGAGAATGAAGATCAGGTGACCCAATCAGACATGCCATAGATAAGGAAGAAGTCTGGAAAGAGATGTTGTGGGTGGGTGTTGGTAGAGGTCAACAGGGATTAAAAAGACTCATGAAGGGGCCTGAGTTAGCAGGCAAGAAGGCCTTTGGAGATGATAGAGAAGGTAAAACTGTAGGCAAGAAGTGCTGTGAGGCCAGGAATAGAGACCCTCAGAGAGAAGGACCTGTGCCCATGTTGAGGCTGGAGTCAAAAATGAACTTTAAAGCGAGGACAGAGCTCAGGGGGAGAGAGTCTATACCCAGCTAAACTGGGATAAAGACGTTGTAGGTTTGGGTTCTATTTTGAAAGAATTTGTGCAGAACTTAATAAACTCTACCACAGAAAGGGAATATTCTGAATATCTGTGGACTGTTTAAGGGGTCCTGAGCAAAAGAAAAAACAGAGGCAGAGAGCCACAGAACCACCCATGGCCAGCATGGGGCAATCCAAGAGGCGCCAGTCCTTTTTGAGATTCATAGTTCAGAGCTGCTATATAAATATCAAGTATTATTATTATGAACTATACCTATTCATATACCTGGTGAACAGAAACCCCCTCCCCAACAAAATCAAATTCAAGTAATTACACATAGGGTTGCAAACTACTATTGATCTTCCTTTTCCTTAAAATTTTCACTCGTTTAAAGGGCTGATTTTAGAACTTCTATATAACCCTTGTATGGGGCGACTTTGGCAAACCATTAAAGTGCCTGAAACCACTATGGCTTATTGTTAAAGACCACCTAGTCAGCAAGCTGTTAAAAGCAAGTCTCAGCTTGACCAAGGCAGGAGGAGAGAGAGGTTTAGGGTGCCACCAAAAGGGTGGCTTGACCCCGAGTCCTTCCTGATAAGAACTGGGTTGAAGTTGCTGATACATGCATTTTAAAAGAGTAGGATATGCCCCAGGAATGTCTATTGAGGTCTCAAGGCTGCAAGTTCTGGAAAAATCCAATGTGGCAAACTGGGAATGTTCTTAATGTTTTCTCTGAATACTGTGTTGGTGCCTCAGTGTCCCCTATGCAGTTCTTAAGTATCTAGGTGGTGGAATAAGGGTGTGTGATTGCTGCAGAGCAAGGGCCAGTGCACCTAAATGCTTGATGCTCTGTCTCCTAGCAACTGATGGCCTGGGCCCCTCCTCTGCAAAAGTGCCAACTGAAGGTGTTGGAGACAAAGAGGTCAGGTGACCTCCTGGCCCGGGAAAGGAACTGAGCAGAGAAGGAGGGGCTGGAGGGGGTTTTTCAGTCTGGAGTTGGCTTGGGACGAGGAGTGAGGGCAGACGTGGGGGTCTGACTCACTGGGCCCCAGAATGGACCCGGCCGAGGGGTCCGGTTCGCAATACCTACAAGCTCTGTTTTAGACCGTATTCCTGTCATCAAATAAACCTCTGTTTTACTGGCTGGCTAAGAATCACGTCTGACTGTGAAGTGGGGGAGCAGAACCCCGTGGCTTCCCCAGGACCCCGCCGGGGCAGGCTCACTGTGGGAAGCACACGGAGGGCCAGGGGATGCTGAATGCTCCAAGGACAGACCCAGGAGGTGAAGACGTGTGAGCTTCTTGCCCTGAAAAAGTCTGCTCCAAGGGAGAGGACTGGCTGACTGGCTTTGTGGGGAGCAGTTCCAGAGCATCACCCAGGGACTCAGTGGCACCCACACCTGGTTAATCAATAATCAGAAGGAAACTCTTGCTTGAAACTGCTTACTTAACAAGGTTTCTTTAATTACTAATATATATATATAAGGGGAAAAAGCTTGAGACAGGTGGGACTTGTTTCGGGACTGGCCTCTCCCTCTGGATGCATCTTGTGTTCCCCAGCGGCAGACAGGCTGCCGCTGTATCACTCGAAAGCCACACTCAGCTTTGGTAATTTTCAAGGGTTGGGGGTGTTTTACTAACTTGTTGCAGATGTGTGTAAGTGCTTGAGACTATGTAAAGTTTAGCTTTAAATGAAAGCACTCTTGTGTTGTCCTGTTTGTGCCAGCCATCTATCGGTCGGACAGCTGTGTCTCCCCTGATTTATTTCCTGACACCTCCTCACACAGAGTAAAGTTACCAAGAGCTTTGGGTTGAAAGAACCCCGAGTAACACCCTGAAGGCAGGGATGAGGAGTTTGAATACGCAGACACTGCTTTATATTGTCGGGTCAAGAGCTCACAGGCATGCATGCATCCTATCGTGGAGCACGCATAGTGACATATACTCAGCAAAGAACATATCTATATGTCCTCAAAGGCAGGGATGAGGAGTTTGAATACGCAGACACTGCTTTATATTGTCGGGTCAAGAGCTCACAGGCATGCATGCATCCTATCGTGGAGCACGCATAGTGACATATACTCAGCAAAGAACATATCTATATGTCCTCAAAGGCAGGGATGAGGAGTTTGAATACGCAGACACTGCTTTATATTGTCGGGTCAAGAGCTCACAGGCATGCATGCATCCTATCGTGGAGCACGCATAGTGACATATACTCAGCAAAGAACATATCTATATGTCCTCAAAGGCAGGGATGAGGAGTTTGAACATGGCACAGAATGAAATGAGATATCAATGAAGTATTAAAAGAGAAGTGTGTGTGTGTATGAGATGGGAGGTGGGATATAGTCAGAGCAGTGGAATGAGAATGGAGAGTTTGGGTGTGACATTTCAAGCAGACTGACAGGGAGCAAGTAGACCTACAATAATCTAGATGGGAAATTTATGGACAAAGGTTTGGCAGGAGGATGGGCTGGACTCTGGAAAATGTAGAGGAATAAGTACTATGATTTCTTAACAGCTTAACTGTAAAAGACAGACAGCAGTAGAGGACAACAGTGGGTTGGACAATGGGATGGATAGAGTTTGAACATATGGAGCTTCCTGCTACTCTGTCAATGAAGAATTGCAATTTCTTTCTGAGAGGGAGCAGTCTATGGACACATGCATAAGGGGTGCAATCTATAAGCCCTGTGGATCCTGTGAAAAGGAATTTCCAGTCACATAAAGGGTCAGCACCACTATGCTCTACCTCTGACCCTTCTCCCATTGCACTGTGGGTTCCACAGGTACTGTGCTGCAAGTGGCCGCACACTCTATCCCCTGCATAAAGCCCTTGTCTCACCAGGAATGTGTATAGCCAGAGTCTAAGTTAATGCTGCTTCTAGATTTTGGCTATAACCTAGCTGGCATACAGTACTGCACTCACTGCTGGCTGACTGAGGGTGAAGGAAAAGATTTGGTGGACTTGAGCCTATTATAGTTTTAAGCCAAACTTAATGTCATGCCATTAAACATACTCATGCTTCTACTTTTAAGAAATAATTCAGTTCAACATCCTACCACTGTTTTTGATTTGCTGTCTAATAGGGAAAATTACTGGTCTCTCTGTATAATGCTGCATAGGGATACCAATGCACCAAGATATTGGTTATGGTACAAAACTACAAATCATTTTAAGTGGCCATGGTTCAAAGCAACAAACACATTTGAACTCTAAGTACAGTAGAAACTTAAAAAGACTTTAGGATCTGTTCCTGTCAGAGCCCATAAATGACCAAAGCTATCAGAGTCCAGAACAAAGCATGTCTCTTTCTTTGAGCCACGAAACAGCCAAGCTCTAATGTTCAAAAGGAACAGAAAGATGGGATACGCTCATGTATCCTAGTATCTGCACAAAATTACTGGTCTCTGACATTTAGATTAATTTGCTTAGTATAAGGGGAGGGGGGAAGTTGCCACACAGAGTCAGTATGATGAAGCACACCAAAATCAAATTTGTTGTACTGAAAAGGTAAATGATTGCATGTTTATTGCTGAAATAGGTGAAGGTCTTATTTGCTAATATACCTTAGAAGTAGCTGTTTTTTTACTACATTTCTGAAAAAAAGAACTGCCTCCTCTGGCATAATATAAGATTTTCCTTTCACCCATCAGAACTAAATATATTAGTTACTGTACACAACTAAAAGTCAAACACACTGCATCCCTTCATTAATGTATTTGTCCTCATACACAAGAAGTTAGCTGGTTCCAGTTCTTTGGCCACTTCACCAAACTCATTTCAGTTACATCACATCTCTACATAAATTCTCCTGCCTTCAGAAACATTTGTAAACTGAGTTCCAAGGAATGCTTTTACTCCCATTGCTAGCTTCCTGCATCTAATCTAATTTATTTTCAGACATTCATTCTAGAGAAACTCCACCAAGGATGCATTTAGTCCTTAATTATATCCAGATCTAGAAAGGCACTCATTTTTACACAAAGGCCCCTTTACACCACTCTGGCAGCGTAAAGCAGACTTAAAGGGAATATAAATTTTATTTCTGTCCACTCTAACATCCCTTTACATCACCAATGCAGTGTAAAGGGGTCTTTGATTCCTAGATTCTAGTCCAGGGGTCGTCACCTTGAGCTTGAGAAGGAGCCAGAATTTAACAATGTACATTGCCAAGAAGCCACAGTAATATGTCAGTAGTCCATCATCAGCTTCCCCACCCAGGGGCAGCCCCTCCAATCAGCACCTCCTGCTCCCTCCCTGCACCTCCCAATCATCTGTTTCGTGGCATGCAGGAGGCTCTGGAGCCACAGGTTGGCCACCCCTGATCTAGTCTGAACTCATGTGCAACACAGGCCATAGGAGTGTCCTGCATTCAGTCCTAGTTTAAATGAGAATGAGGATCCCTATTGCTAAATATAAAGTGTATATCTATAGGCCAGAAATCTATGTCAACTCTTTCAGTGAGCGAGCCATAATCTTTAGAATCTAAATTCTGTGGGAGGAGGGACTGGCTACTGATTATAGATGGTCTAGCACACTCAGGCCCCGATCATGGCTGGCATTAGGCACTACCATATTAAACGTGACACTGTTATATTATTATTATTAGCAATATAGAACACCCCATCTTAGGACGTGCTTCTTTAGCATATCCCTTGTGGCCTGTCATGGTCCAACAGGCACATTGCACTCAGTGCCCCTTGTTTTTTGTCAGACAATTACCCAGACTAAATGAGGTCAACCCCTCTTTGCTGGGTGTGGTATGTTCACTCATTCTATTGAAGGTAATTTACTCATTTAGCCACTCATGTTCACACCCACTCTGGGTCCACATGAAGGTCCTGGTCAGTTTCCTCCCCTCTTCAGGAGGTCCCAGTCCTCCTCCCAGAGCTGGGCTGTACTTTAGACAGTCCGTCTGACCCTCTCCTTAAGGCAACAGCCTCCTAGCTCAGCTCTTGGAGTTATACCTTAGGCCAGCTGTAGAGACTCCAGCAGCTACTCCTCCAGCTCGCCCTTTTCCCAATCAGTCCTTCCACCCTCAAGCTGGAAGGGTTACCTAGGTAGACTTCCCCTGCTGCTGTCTTACCCTGCTAACTCAGAATCCTGCATGAGCCTTCTTATTCCCAGCAGCGTCCCTGCATCTGCCTGCTATGAAGGAGGCAGCCAGTGTCTATGCTGGCTACTTCTCCCAGCTCATTTCTTATCAGATGGGTGAGAAGGGCACTCTGACCAACTCTCTTTGCAAGACTCCAGGTCCCACGCCCTTAAAGATACAGTAACAGAATTCCTTCAAAATGATACTTTTCCTGAGGCCTCTTTCCTGTCTCTCCATGTCTCCTCAGGCTTTGTGTACCAGACCACCTCAAACGCTTAAAGGTCCATGCCATCTGATTGTGAGGATTGACCAGTAGACAGTACTATCCTTAAGGTGCACACTCTCCCAGAGAATGAAATTCATCTGTGCAGAGGGTAAGCACAAGACCAATCTACAACCTGGGCTTTTAGGACCTCATCCAGTGCTCACTGAAGTGAATGGAAGTCACAGGACTAAATTGATCTAAAGTGGTGCTAGCCCTCTACACATGCATATATTTCATCTTTACAGGAACAACCTGATCTGAAATTCTGGTCTGTAGATGTGCATCTTAACAATTTGCTTCAAATCTGAACATAGTTATATGTGTTTATTATTTTCCTTCTTTCTCACTTGCAAAAAGAAAATGCAAATTTTATGACCCCATTGCAAAATGTATATTAGTTATGTGAAAAATTCAGATACATATATCATCAGTTTAAGATAATTAATTATGCACCTAGTGGAGACTAGATTTTGAAACCATTCCCACTTATCACATAAATCAGTATTTGGATGATATTAAAAAAAAAGTGTTCTGAGTAATTTCACCCTAAAAGTTAAGTTTTTTTTTTATTGAAGCCATATTAATTATGCTCCTTCTGAAGTATTCCTGTCTATAATTTAATTATGCATATAGGACTCATGCTATGCATGGTAATTTTTTTTATGAAAATATATGAATAAAAAGCACTCTGCTTTTAGAGACAGCCATTTTAAGGTTTTTTTAATGGGTAATATAAAAAACAACTATGAAACAATGTAATTTTTTTAAAAAATATCTTTTGTTTTCATTTTATGAACATAAAAGTTGCACCTAAATAAACAATCTATTTTACAATTGCATAACTTTAGTTAGGTTAAATAAACTTTTTTCTAGTCCATTTTTTGCCTTTTGTGAGTGATTACATGGCTGACTGTATCTTAGGTTTGGGTTTTCAAAGGAGTCTAAGGCCTGGCCTACATTGCAAAGTTTTACTGGTATAATTATTTTGATTAGAGGTATGTTTTTTACTGACATAGTTGTACCGGTAAAAGCCCTTCTGTGGATGGTATAAAGGTGACATATCTGTATAGGCTTTTCCCCCCATTCCATAAAGCATCTTTTACAGATATAACTGCATCTCCACTAGGCAGCTGTCCTTCTTAAACTATGTCAGCACAGCTAAAGCAGTACAACTTTCAAATGAGACATGCTCTAAGGAAGAAGGCACCTCGCTTCCCCTGACTGAAATTCAAGGCAAAGTGGTTACCTAACTATCTTATGAGCCTTTGAAATTTCAGAGTTCAGAATTATATGTGAATCTCAGTCCACACAGTGCCTTCTTCCAGCCTCATAGCTACATTCTTACAGACGGCAATGTCAGCATTGTGTGGTGTTTGTTTGCAGAGTGGAGATAGAACCCTATTAAAACAGAGGTTATTAGTATGTGGCAACTTTTTGTTTCTCAATATCCTATTTAAATCTCTTGAATTAAGAGTTTTTCCTTTGAAGAATGATTTTTATCCAGGGTCCTGCTGTCATATGAGACCTTGTACCAGCTTCTAGCCCTAGCTGTGTAATTCACTTATTTGCCCTAAGGTTACATTTTCAAGGCCAGTCCTGGGGATTAAGCCATGGAGATCCTGTGTTGTTTGGCAGGATTTCCATAGCTGAATCTTTGCATACCCTTCTGAAAATGTAACCCATTAATTTCTAAGAGAGCCTGCAATCCCTTCAGTCTGTTGGTTGATTGGTATGGTGGTAATATGTGACACCAAAACCAAATATTTCTGATTTTAAAATATAGCTAAAAAAATCTTTACTTTATCAATAGGGAGATTAATTGGTAGAGGCTGTCATAAACAGATAGTTAAGGGTTAATGTCTCTTTTACCTGTAAAGGATTAAGAAGCTCAGTAAACCTGGCTGACACCTGACCAGAGGACCAATAGGA